>NC_088205.1:24501981-24801981 GCF_037126465.1 Ornithodoros turicata
GTGCGGTCCCCTAGACTCTAAGCATTTGGAATTTCGGGCGGCGGATGGAGCTGGTTGGGGCAGATTTCAGAGTTATGCAAGATCGAAGTTGAATCAGAATGGAAGCTGAAATGGAATCGGAGCAATTGGGACCCAGGTCGAAGTACGGTAAATAAATGGATAGAAATGTTGGCTCCCTCAGATTGGGAAATGACTCTCAGCGTTACGACGTCATGAGAGAGCACTGGGATGGCAGAAGCGTCAAAAACCGGTGGCACGGCACACCCACCGTGCCGTCTCCCTCACACCGTTACACAATGAGGGCGTCAGGGCAGACACTGATGAACGTGAGCATATGATGCCAGTAATACCTTAGTGGTACCACAGAAAGTTATACATGTGTAGTTGCTCGCACGATGAAGCAAAGATTACAACACCTGGATGCTCACATGTCAACGTTTTGGCCTTTAGTTACATGTCAATATTGTAGGCTTTAGTTACGTCTGTCTTCACTAATGCATCTGTTCAGTAGCTTCAAGGCGCTCGGAATCTATCACCTACCACTTGCGGACATGGAAGTCGTTTCTGAACGCAGAAAAGGACTGCGCAGTGAACTAACGCTGCAGTGTAAAATGTGCACACTAAAGGTTGTGGCTGACACTGAGGTTCCACCAAGCATCGGACAAGATCATATGGAAGTGAACATCGCTGTAGTTTTGGGAGTCCTCTCTAGTGGAACGGCATATTGAGCCGATGCTCAGTTATGTGCCGCACTAAACATGCCGTGTATGGTGACCGGAACATTCGCGAAATATCAGGACCAACTGGCGGACGGTAGCAAGCGTGCAGGACAGAGTCACGTACCGGAACTGAAGAAGTGCGGTCTGTGGAAGTGCGCGCATGTCTACTGGTACCAGATCCACGGCCAACTCCACGTATAACCAACCGGCAGTGCTGCCTCTTCGTTGTAGGTACTGGACGACATCTTTCAGAACGAGAAAAGGGTGGTATACCTTGCGCGAATTTATAACGGCTACCTCCTGCCAGAGCCTGCTGACCCTCGCTATCCTCGAAGCATGCGAATTAGAGTTCCCGATTACAGAAGGAAGTACGCCAAGCCAGAAGAATTGTAATCAGTGTGACATTAAATTAGTACGTCTGACAGGGGTATTACTTATACCGTGTAGCAGGAGCGTAGTGAAAGTGACATTACGGGACAGAGTGCACTTCAACTAAGTGACACTAAATTAGTACGTCTGACAGGGGTATAACACATGCATCGCGCGTTAGCTTCTTAGTCTTGGCTTGTGATACTTAGCCGACCGAGCGGCCGGCAGCCAAAACGCAACGATTTTGTGAAATAACCTAACGTTTCGCCAGTTTCGAGAAAAAGAAATCGAAAGATAGCAAACGTACCTGTATATTAGCTTCATATTCGGCCCTGTTCTAACATTTTACACTCACTTGGTTGAAACTTTTGAACTACATGTTGAACTCTCTCATTTTAACTCGTTCATCTGTTTGTATTTTCTGTGTGTAAGCGTCCTGGGGCAGCCAGTTGGACTTCGTGGTGAATCACATCCCCCCGTTTTTTTCTTTATCCATCACAGTAAGATTTTCCCCTAATCGATGATGGTGAGGACGGGGAAAGGGGTTGGTGTTCGTCGGTGCCTTGACGGCCGTGCATGAAGCAAACGTAGACTAGGAGTACACTATATACAAGTTTATTTACACGGGGAGATCAGTGTCCCACCCAACTGCCAAATCCTGAGTGATCGTAACAATCACATTCACATTCCGCTACACCTCGGTCCGAGGTCAGCGACAAGGTAGGTTTCGCGTTCCGCGATCTTCATCCATTATGACGAGTCTGGTTGACCTTCCGTGCGTATTCATTCCGTGCGTATTGACATTCCGTGCGAAGGTGTTGAATGATCCTCTGAAAGAGGGAATGTTCCCGGAGCACGAACCTAACGCACCCAATGGAAAGGAGGGTGAGAAGGAGCGTAAAGCGGAACGTGAGAGCTCGTGTTCTGGTCCGCACCGCCATTATTCTCGGTGTGGCTTAAGGCTGTGCATCACCACCGACGCTCTATGGGAATCCCCATACATTTTTCAACTCCCGTAGCGCCGCGAAAATTTGGTTGATCTTCGTGCAACTGCTTTTAAATGGAGAGGATGCTTAGATCTAGTGCCTGATCGAAGCACATTTTGCGTTTTAGACTAGGAAATTTTTATATCGTCGGAGAAATGTTTGGGAAAAGCTATATTTCGAGATTCCACTCGCTTACAAAATAGAGCCGCCCAAAATCGAAAATCTGGCTCGATGACGCACTAGAAAAACATATCAAGAACCACATGACGTGGTTAGGAGCGCGGATCAAGTGCGGTCCCCTAGACTCTAAGCATTTGGAATTTCGGGCGGCGGATGGAGCTGGTTGGGGCAGATTTCAGACGCGTCCATATCGTTTAGTATACAATAAGGTACAGCGGACAATTTGATGGGTAAGTGTGCAGATGTGCTTCGGCTGAGAAAAGTTATGCAAGATCGAAGTTGAATCAGAATGGAAGCTGAAATGGAATCGGAGCAATTGGGACCCAGGTCGAAGTACGGTAAATAAATGGATAGAAATGTTGGCTCCCTCAGATTGGGAAATGACTCTCAGCGTTACGACGTCATGAGAGAGCACTGGGATGGCAGAAGCGTCAAAAACCGGTGGCACGGCACACCCACCGTGCCGTCTCCCTCACACCGTTACACAATGAGGGCGTCAGGGCAGACACTGATGAACGTGAGCATATGATGCCAGTAATACCTTAGTGGTACCACAGAAAGTTATACATGTGTAGTTGCTCGCACGATGAAGCAAAGATTACAACACCTGGATGCTCACATGTCAACGTTTTGGCCTTTAGTTACATGTCAATATTGTAGGCTTTAGTTACGTCTGTCTTCACTAATGCATCTGTTCAGTAGCTTCAAGGCGCTCGGAATCTATCACCTACCACTTGCGGACATGGAAGTCGTTTCTGAACGCAGAAAAGGACTGCGCAGTGAACTAACGCTGCAGTGTAAAATGTGCACACTAAAGGTTGTGGCTGACACTGAGGTTCCACCAAGCATCGGACAAGATCATATGGAAGTGAACATCGCTGTAGTTTTGGGAGTCCTCTCTAGTGGAACGGCATATTGAGCCGATGCTCAGTTATGTGCCGCACTAAACATGCCGTGTATGGTGACCGGAACATTCGCGAAATATCAGGACCAACTGGCGGACGGTAGCAAGCGTGCAGGACAGAGTCACGTACCGGAACTGAAGAAGTGCGGTCTGTGGAAGTGCGCGCATGTCTACTGGTACCAGATCCACGGCCAACTCCACGTATAACCAACCGGCAGTGCTGCCTCTTCGTTGTAGGTACTGGACGACATCTTTCAGAACGAGAAAAGGGTGGTATACCTTGCGCGAATTTATAACGGCTACCTCCTGCCAGAGCCTGCTGACCCTCGCTATCCTCGAAGCATGCGAATTAGAGTTCCCGATTACAGAAGGAAGTACGCCAAGCCAGAAGAATTGTAATCAGTGTGCCGTGTGCCTTTTGCTAATCGAGACACTGAGGTCATGTGATGTCGGCAGCCTTGACGAGGACGACAAAGAAAGCTAGAGTGGATTTCTGGAAGTTCCTGCGCGGATAGGCAAGATGACACTCACAATGACAATTTGTTATGAAATGCTCTCACTCCGAGATCCACGAGCTGGAGGTCACTTGCAGACGAATGGGACATCAGAGACCCAGTTCACGGCATGCTGATCTGTACTTGGGCGAAGTCTGGGGCCGTGGTTAGTGACGACCAGGATGAGCACAACAGACCCGAATTATATACTCGACCAAACTGGAAACCTTCATTCGCACTTTACGTTCCAAGCAGCTGTATGGTCCACGCACACACATTTTTCTCGTCTACCCTGCTTTTCTTCCCTTTTCTTCTTCTCTTTTGCCTTTCTCCTCCTCCTCCATTAAGGATATGGGAAACGCTATGCAGCCTCTTTGCAGTTTTATTTCATTTCCGTTGACTGTGCAAGTAAATGAAGCGTTTTGCACTACCACAACGTGGTCTGAAATTTGTAAGCCCAGGGTGACAGGAAATAAAGAAAACAGGTTGCGGTTTCGTTTCGCAATTTCCGCGTAATGTCGGTAGGCTATAACATGTCCACACCAACTTGTTTCAACCGCGTCGTGTCCGACCTAGGTTTTGTGTGTTACGAGAGATTTCGTTTATTATATGCGCATGCAACGCAGAAATCACACGAAACGGCTGGTGACTAACCCTTCGCCCGACAACAACACAGCACGGGACAGTAACAGAGCAACGAAGAAGTTCAGGAGAGAGCTGGACAGCCTGTGCGCATTCAAAAGCCGCGCCACTAATTGTTCCGTCTGGCTGAGCGCGATACAAGGTATATCTAAACAGGTAGCGCAACTCCCATAGGCCCCTGTGTCTCCAGGATGACGCCATAATAGAGACGGTCAGCGCCATCCATCCGTTGGGCGGACTACTACGATTGTAAATAAATGGCGTCAGAGGTGACGTCAGCAGTATGAATAATAAGTAGTGCATAATTGGCCATGACACGTTTACGTTCGCGCACTTCGTTTGCGTTGTATTCTCTTTTCCTCACTCGTGCAACAGTACCAGACGAGAACACAGAAAAAATAAATCGTATCAGGTTTAATGAAACATATCAATACGAAAATCATATAGTTATCACATATATTGACAACTCCAAACAGAAGGGCACCGGGATATCACACTGAAACGAGGAAGGTTCACTTAAGCTCCATTTCTCACCTAGAGCAATACGCATACGCAGTGATTAGACGTTTGCATTTATTCAAAGAGTGTACATTGCAACAAAACATGACATCGTTGGTGCACAGCTAATTCCTGCAAACACTCACGCTATCATGGCCGCTCGTCCCATTAAATTTTTTTTTCGCGGGGCCAGCAACAGGGGATACATTGTATTCATCGGTTCACACGTGTTAATCTTGGCCTGCAGCTCCGAGATGTGAACGTCGCTACCTCTTTAACCCAAAAAGTGTACGAGCTCCGCATTACAATGCACGGACACACGGCACGGATACACAGATGCACGGATAAACACGCCCACTGTGACACATGCACAGGAGCTGGATACGGAAATGTACTCGGGTGGTACATGATTTCGTATATGTGCACGAGTGGGGCAACAGAAAGTTTTTTCTACATTGAAATTATGAATAACCTATTAGTACGCACACAACCCATGCGCACGTTCTAAAGTTTTTGTGTTTACGATCGTACCTCTACTGTCAACACCCAGGATCGCTCGCGCCTCATGATGGTAGCCTTGCCGATGGGTCTGATTTAGTATTTGCGCTTGTTTTCGCTACCAGTTTAGATATACCCTGCGCGATATGCGTGTTTACAGTATTGGACTTGGCATGGGTGAGCACGAGCGGTCATATGTTTGCACAAGATTTCGCTTGACCCGTCGCGCGCCAAGACAAAACAAAAACAACACAAAGAGAAGATGTTACATCAGCGGTACTGCATTTCCAAGCAAGCGCTAAAATGTTGTGAAGCGGTGACTGCGCGAACCATTTCGCTCGCTGCGCCATCCATCGACTGTAGACGACGAAGTCCCGGCAATGATGCGCCGGCTGTACGCCGAAATAAATCTTTTAAAATAAAACATTAAAAAATCCACGCTTAAAATTCCACCCTTCGAAATCCATTTTCTGAAATAAACCGTTTAAAAATACACGTCCTCAAAATAAACGCTGTTAAAATAAATCATGGTTAGGCTTAGGAAGGTAACGCTCTGTATCAAAGTAGTGATAGCCGTATGGGCGACACGATGTTCTTTTCGGCGAAACATGCTATTATGATGTTTCTTGCTGATGTTTGTATTGTTATCAATTATATAACAACTTAGGATTTCGAAATATTCAGCTTAAAAGTGATGACGACGATGCGCGTATGAATGCAGGACACGCACACTTAATCATACCTGGGTAGTAATAGCATTATTGTAATGAAATTACAGTAATGAATTACTTTTTCTGGTAATTTGTAATGTAATGCATTACTTTTGATATTAGGTAATTTGTAATGTAATTTAATTACATTTGGGCTGTAATTTTAATGACATTACTCATTACTTTTTACAAAAGAATCGAGTGTGTGTTCTGTGTTGGCACTTGGCAGAAAGACAGTTGGGGGACTAGCGGCACTATGAACGGTGACACACTCAATCGGCACGTGGCACGTCAATTCCCTTTGACGATCCAGTTGGCAGGGCACCCACAGACAAACGTTGTTAGGTCAACGGTTTGTAGCCCTGGAGAACCATTGTTTGCGGGCCCCATCCTCCTGACAATCTTCCTGTTGTCGTGATACATTGTGTCTCCTTCGTCTCTACATTGTGGAACGATACGTCATACGTGGCACACTCGGGAACATGTATGCCAATAATGTTAAAGTAATGACATTGTAATGTCCTTACCTTTTCGTAGTAATTGTAATGTAATTTTATTACGTTTCAGTTGCAGTAATGAGTAATGTAATTTAATTACATTTTAGAAGTAATTTACCCAGGTATGCTCTTGATCCTTGAGTCAGCTGAGCGCTGTGGACGGATTGCGCGGCGACGGTCATTCCCACTGGTAAAAGAAAGGCCAAGAGGCGCGCAAGCACACAAAAAGGAGAAACGCAAAATCAGAAAACATACCAAAGAATGGCCAAACTCTCCTGATAGTCGGCTCTATATTAGACTATATTGCACCGATGTCGCGCGTTACTTGCACTGCTAAAACAGAACTTCACCGAATAATACGCTCCCGGGCATCCGTCATTCCGAATTATATCAGCCCCCCTCCCCCTTTTCTAAGTTGGCAAAACTGGTCACGGAACACATACAGACAGACGACTTACTTCCGGTGTATCGAAATCCTCGTTCACAGTTATAGCCCTGGCTAGCCCCAAGCGCGAGGAGGGTACTATTTTCCGCGGCGGACGTAGAGCCGTCGGCTGTCCACAAATCAGGGACGATGGATGTTAAAAGATTTTTTTCGAAGCGTTTATTCTTCAAAGTTTATTTTTCGGAGTTTATTTCGACAGCGTGGATTTTCTCATGATTTATATTGAAGAGTTTATTTTGAAAATTTGATATTTAAGAGATTTATTTTTCAACGTTTTATTTTTACATGATTTATTTCGGCGTCATCCCGATGCGCCGCTCGGGAGCACACACCGCACGCGAAGGACCAGCCGAACATGTTGCGTGTTGCCCTGAAACGACCAGCAGAACATGCACGCTCGATCCAGTGCAACTTTTTTTGCACGAAAACGACCACCTGAATTCGCTATTAATCACCGACAGAGTGTCACATCATTTGCGAATGATATTTCATGATGAACTAGCACTGGGAACAGGGACAGAGAGAAGAAGACGACAGGACAGGTGATATTCTTTTTCTTCGTGTAACCCGATACAATACAGACGAATGACATTCGGTGCGACTGTCAATCGCTGAGAATGTCGTTCAATTTGCCGTGTGACGGGGTATTATTCATTACATCGTGCGCGAGTTCCACTGCACGCCAGAGTAGTGACGAAGAAAATAACTATTTTTAAACGTGCTGCAGTTGGCGTGATACCAAACCCTGAACGCACTTCTGCGTCGAGCTCTGGTGGCCTCAGCTGTCGTAATTGGTTCTCTTCTCGCAAGCTCATGACCACTTCCGCGGACTCCTCACTTGCGGATATGCCTGCTGTGATATCAAACCCTGATGAGTTTCGGTATTTGCGGTGCCTATTTTCTACGCGTCCATTGGCCTCTTACTGTGAAACATGCAAAGCAGGTACATATGGATACAAACTACCGTCTCTTACTTTCACCCGACATATAACCTATGAGGCAGGGTGTCGCAACCGCTTTACAGGAAGGTTTCCCCCCGTGACGCTATTCACCGGGTATCCGCATGAGCGACTTTATCTGGTGAGATGTCGGCAGAGGAGAGTGAACAGGAAAGCACGCGCGAACGAGATATCGCGGCACAAATACCAAAAGCATCCAAACGACGTCTGAAGTGACGGTCGAGAAGTTCCAGAAAAAAAAAACGCGACGGAGGACGGTGTAAATGTGTAACTCGCCCCGCGATGGATGTTCCCCTTTCGAACTTGCATTTCGAGCCTTTATTTCCTGGTTGTACTCGCATTTCTTCGTTTCACTATGCATCGAGAAGAAACGCCGTCATACAAAGGCTAGCAAGCAGTCAGCCCATTGCCTATTTATCCCCATTGTGCCCTTCCTGCGAAGTGTCTGCGACGGCGACAGTGAGACAGACGAATGTTCAAGGTAAGCGCGTATGGCCGCGTGCTCATTGACGACTGGCGTGAGACAACGGCAGACTGGCCTTGGCGGATTTAGAGAAGGCCCAGACAAGGCAAGACAGTTTGTATAGTACTAAGGAATCATCCGTCTAATCGGGGAGAAGAGGTGGGTGATGACGCCAATAAAAGGGAACGCGAGAAAATGAGGGGAGCTTTTTCCTGACTACCGGTCTCCGTTTGCGGACAGTCTGCTCGGAGGTCGGTCGACTCGAGCCTGTCATCTATGTATGTTTCTATAAGATGTTGTTTGTAAATAAACCTGTTATCGAGAATGAAAGCAGTTGTCTACGGACGTCATCAACAAGTATCGACTAGTGATCGGTGAGCAACGGGAAAGGAAGAAGAAGGACCAAGGACTATGTTTTACTGACGGCGCTGAACGCAGCGCGGCCAGGCGCCCACAGCTCCCCATAGAGCCCATAGTTTAAGATAATTCAGGCAACACTGGACATACGACCAATGAAAATTCGTCGTGATGCCTAGCAGCCAACCAATCAGCAACCTCTCAGTTTGGCTCCGCTTTCGGCCGGCCCTGGCTGCCATTGACTTCTACTGGTTTTCATACCTGGCGCCCGTTATTCCAAAATAATTAAGACATTTTTGATAGGCGAAATACATATTTATTGATGCAACGTATAAACTCAAATGCTTGACTCATATATTCACCGTGCGTACAGGACGTTTCGTTCCTTGAATAGACAGCAACCAAACCAAGTTCGAACTTGCAAAGCACACATACAGTCTACTTCTGGAGGCGAGCGGAGTCCACGAGTGCGTGCGTTTCACAGATGAGTATCTTCTTCTCATTCTGGCGATGCACCGTAGGTCACACAGTCACGGGAAATACTTTTGTCGTTACGAACACTCTCTTCTTAGTCACTGTATTTGAAAATGCGACAGCGCTCGAAAGTGTTCCTCAGGCGTCAGCTCACCAAGCATTCCAGTTCCGACCCGACAAGGAATGTCCGTAGGTTGACACTTTATCGGAGATCAGTACATGGCAAGAGTCACTATAGCTCACGAACAAACCCGCGCGTACACTTCCTCTTTGGTCGTTGTGGTCAACCGACATCGGCGAGCCGCGGAGACGCAGCGACCTTGCTTGGAGCTGCCCGGCTGGCCGACTGCCCGCGAAAAGTGAGCTGTCAGATATTTCGAAACTTTATCAACCAATCCCGGAGCGCGCATCCTCCTTTGGCCAATGGGCATCCGTCATGATGCCTGACGATGTAATACCACGTGACTGTGACGTGATTTTATTTTTCTACTGCCGCAAATGCGGGGAGCTGTGGAGGCCTGGCGCGGCTAGCAGTCGAAGTTTCTCTTCGGAAAAATTCCTTGGAGCGAGCACAGAAATACCCGGCGGCAGTGGAGTACGCGAGAAGACGTGACGTCGATCACTTGCACTCGACAAAATATGACGCCGCTCCTGTCGCCCTTGGGTGTCCGCCGACATCCCGCCCCAAAAATGGCTCGTGCGGATACCCTGTCCCATGAATACAACTGTGTGTAACAGGTGCACTCGACAACATACAACACTCCTGCCCTTTCGCTCGCACTCGAGGTATTTCCAGAGTTAACGGTATTTTGTCGTGAAAGCCGGCCGGCCGAACTTTTTATTTATTTTATTCTTCTTTTATTTATGTTTCTTTCTTTCTTTGGGGAATAGCAAGCCGAGGTCCCGTTTGGCTGACCTTTCCTCCCTTTATTTTTCTTTGTTCTAATAAATATATCCCCCACGGGCGGGGAGGGGCATACAGGAGAATCTGCTCATCGTCCTCGCCGGGACGCGAAATTCCGTAACGTAGGCTAGTTTACGCATGGGAGAATGCGCTGCACCGCTATTGGTTGGCGCTGCGGCAGCCTGAAAACCTGCGGGAGCCAGAAACGGACGCAGCCGCTACCGCGGTCAACATGGCGGCCAGTGTGTGTTTACCATGGTGTTTACTGAGTGCGAACTGAATTATTGCGACGACCAGGTGCAAGGAGCAAATAAAGTGGTAGATGAACTACTACTCGTAGTGCAGTGTTGCAGTGGTGAAAGTTCTGTGGCCAGCCTTGGTTCCGTGCGGCGTTTCGTGTTGTTTGGTGTATGTGTTTTAAGCTCGCATGGAAGTACGATCAGTAGATGCACCCAAGTGTCAGTAAACTCAACGACCGCTCAGCACGCAAGAAATTCTGAAATTCGTTGCGTTTTCTTAATTGCACTTCTCGCTTCTGGCCTCTGTTGACGCAGGTATAAGTAGAGCCACCAGGAACTTGTTGCTGTGATGGGATTCTGAATGAGGGCAAAGTATTCCGTATAGTCAAACATGAAGGGCAACTACTATTTTCATTTCGGCTGTGTCCCGTACATTTGGCGAGAGAACTGAAGTAGAATTTAAGTGTGCTGTTATTCTTGCGTCCTCAGTCGACGATGCTTGAAAGGATGTAGTCAATTTGTGCGGTTTCGCGAGCAATATTCCAAGCTTCGCACCCCCTCCAAATAAAGGGGAGTGGTGCGGAAGGTCGTCTGTGTGCATCCAAGAGCCGATATACCAATAATTACCATGCGTATGTCATGTTGATTGAAAGGGGATCTGCCTGTAATAATAAAATTCACAGCTGCCTTTAGTTGTGGTAACCTATGCAGCATGGTTCCCTTGAGCGGTCTGTTCATGTGTGAGCTTGTGACCTGAAACTGCAAGTTGTAGCACTTGTCCAGTTACCATGGGCCATTTGGTAATTTTGCGAGTGACTGTACAGCAACTGAAACTTACTTTTCTGCATCAGATAATGCAGCTTACTGTAATTTGTACATTTTTTAGCAACTTTTCTCAAAACTGCTAGTTACACATCTTGGAGTCGAATGATTATCTCATACTGCACGGGTACACACCATGTGTGCATTTTCAGATGATTTGGAAGCAAGAACCAGCAGCTCATGCAAACAAAGCTGAATGTTGTGGTTTTGCATTGATAGGTGGCAATGCACAGCAAAGTTTTCACAGGGCAGAAGCTGCAATGGATCTTTAATGTGGCATGCTGTGTTTTCACATAAGTCTGCCTCCTTTGGCATCTGTAATAGTAAGATTCAAGTGCATTTCAATGTTTTGACTGCTGCAGAATGAATGTTTCAAGTTTTGCACAGCTCACCACAATATCCACCACGTCTTATTCGTCACATAACACTCCCTCTGCTGAAAGTACAATAAATATGTATTTGGAAAGAACACAGTGGCCTCTAGGGTGTCTTAGTGTAGCAAATTCTCTGCCGTGGATTGGCATGACAGAAAATTGACAAAGCTGTTGGTGTTATGGCCTCGCATTAGGATGCTTTTGAGGCTTTTTTGAAAGAGCATCACCCACTGCTATTCATTTTGCAAGAATGCTTGCACACGCGCATGGCTTGGCTCTTTCCAACCTATCTGCCATGTCAGCATCAGCAAAGTTGTTGGTGTTACAGCCTCGTGCAGACTTACGTAGGTACTCAAAATAGAGTATACTTTTTTGCTGTATTTTGATACTCTACGCAATACAGAAACTGTTCCTATTCATATTCTCAGGTGAATCCCCATGGGATTAGGTACAAGATAATCCCAGCATTTATTTCCTTAGTCACCAAAGCAATAAACACGCTTCAGAAGTTGAAAAACCCAAGCTGCCATACAGGAGGGGTTACAAAGTTTTGGGTCAGAATATATCACCAAAGTTTACTTGAGCTCACCAAAATGACACAAAGACCTTGGAAATAAACATTGTGCTTAAGTATGGCAGATGAAGTTTATTCCTTTCAGTTGTACGGCCACATCAGCCAGAATAGGCGTTTCACTTGCTGCTAATGGTAAAGTACTTTAAATAGTACCTTAAATACTTGGGTATTTAGTGCTTTACTCAAATTACTTTCAGTTTTGAGAGTATTTTGTACTCTATTTTAAATGCTTTTTATGCTGCATATTTAGCATCTTATACTTTTGCGCATTATTTTGTACATGTCGGGCCTCGCATTAAGATTCTTTTTCGAAAGAGCATCACCCACTGCTGTTCATTTTGCAAGAATGCTTGCACACATGCTCTGTAGCAGTCCTGGAGCAATGCTTGGAGCTCTTCCTTCGCTTTTTCCAAACCATCTGCAGTGTCAGCATACACAATCTGAAATGGATCATCACATTGTAAATGGCATTTGACGGTAACATAAAAAATTTTATATGGCAAAGCAACTGTACAAGAGAAATGTACGAGAGTCTTTTTTTCTTCCTTTTTTGGAAAAGCATTGCTTTACTTTGTTTACTTTTTCTTTTGCTCCTGTCGCTCTGCTGATCCACTCAAATAGGAGTAGCAACGCATAATGTAAAACCCCCGAGACTAGGGAGCACGAAGGGACAGACGCAACACAAAGTCTCGACTTCGACTTCGTATTGTGTCTGTCCCTTCGTGTTCCCTAGTCTCGGGGGTTTTACAGTATATGCATCATCTTCAACAGCTCGCTTGCTTCCTAGTCATGTTTTCATTGTCAGGAGTAGGAAGTTGGACTTGTGTCTATGAATTTGTTGTTGGAAAAAGAGTGCATACGCAAAAACGCACTACACACTACTCTTGCAGTGTATGCTGCCATATTGGCTCCTGTTCAATTGCAATGGTGGAACGAACAGGCTCTACCACAATTTCGCAGTTTCAGACAAGCGTATCGCAACAGCCTTTTTGAAACTACTGTAGGATGCCTGTTTCTTCGGTCATCATTACCAATGGCAGCCGCAACTGTGAGTTGGCGACAGGCATGCACCACTGCAACTAGAAGCACTGTTGTGGGTCTTAGACTGAGCTGCAGACCTTGACACAATTAGAAAATAGGGTGGCACGAATAGTGATTTTCAAGTTGAAATCAAATACAAATTGAATATGAATATTTTTAAATCGAAATGAACGAATAATCAAGCCATAAAATGGGTCACGCAAGCCCTGACTGTACAGCATTTTTGTCGTTTCCTAAAACATTTATGGTTTTTCTAATTGACAGACCAAAGTGGGATTGAACAGCCATCAGCTTTAATGGTAGACCTTTCCTGATAGAGGTCTTCACATCTGTATCTGAGTAGTGCAGATCGTGAATTTGAAGTTAAAGCGAAACACAAAATTGAGAATGGAGGACTACCAAATAGAGGGTGGTATCTTTACACGAATAACCCAGACAAAATAGAAAGTAGCATGGCAAATGTCAGCATTGGAATTGGGATGCAATTTGGCCAATTTTTAATGGCCCTGGGGAGCTGTTAGCCCTGTCATAAATGTGATTTTTGTGTGCTTCCAGACATCTTAATACAACTTTGACCAGCTTAGCTAGTATAATCGGTGACGCGTAGGAATGAGCCCGAGCTCACTGCTACACACAAACATGGTTGTAGTCACACTTTCTCAACAAATCATTTGAAATGCTAACATCAGCTCCCTCCGCTGTTCTGGGCGGACATTCTTCGTAGATTTTAGCCAGTGCCACTCTGGCTGAGCCACATGGAGGTGGCAAAGTACCTGGCTCACTTTTGGCCAGATGCTATGAAGAGCTGGTTTTTCAGCAACTGTCATGAAGGGTTGAGGCGCCTACAAATAAGTAAAATCACGTTGAAACAACGGAAAAATAAACAGGCTCTTCATGCAGAAACTAAGAAGACAGTGGTGTTACATATTTACTAGTATGATCACCACTAGCTGGCGGAGGTACAAAGTCTTAAAGGAGGCAATATTACCTTGAATCAATGTACAGAGACGGAGGTCAACAGATGCAGACAGGAGTCCTGTCTCCCTCTAAGTCTCTTCTCCGTCTCTGCACATCCCAAACTTAGGGTAATATTGCCTCCTCCAAGGCTACACTGACTCGCTTGCACTCTATCTTTATGTCCTGGTTCATTCCATGTCCCAGATGTTGCGCTAGACTGTCCCTGACTTCTTTCAAATAAATTGTGGTTGATTGTTCCCATGCAGCCAATGCTCTCCCGCTTGTAAAAAGAAAATTGCTTTGTGGCCGCTTCTTGAAGATTTGCGAAGGGACATGTGACCTACGTATTGAAAAAAAAAAATTCTAACAAAATAGCTTTTTTTTTTTTTTTTTTTGCAAATTCTAACCAGATCTCTTCTGAGTGATGACAAAGCGTAACACTTTCGTGCCATATGTACTGAAGGTTGATCGACACTTTGTGATCGGTGGCTGATCGATAGTTTATGCCGTGAGAAAAATAAAATTCAAAACTTCATTGAATTTTTATGGAACTCCGCAGTTTTTTTCAGAGCCACTCAAACTGTTCAGCACTCTTGCCTAGGAGGCACAGAACATGCTAGAAATATTTTGAGGTGCGTTTATTTGGAAAAGTATGTGAGAAAAAAAAAGGAAGTTCTAATATATTGCATTTTGCCACTTAGTCAGCCATCAAATTGCACAATGAGGTGGTTCGGATAAAATATGAGACAATTGCATTTCATGGTACACACCTTGATTATTTTTTCCACAACGTTTCATAAAAGGACTACTTTTGCAGTGAAAGAATTTTAGAACTTGACCACCGTCACACACATCCGGCGTTACCCCGCAAGGCTGCTTCAGCCCACAACGCATCGTCGCTGTTTCCTCCAAACACACTGGAGCACCATTCCCCGATTTGCGTTCTTCAGAAACAACTTGTAGAAATTAACCTTCAAACTTCAGGTTCTCACGAGAACAGCCTACACTTAGGTGACATTGGACACTGGCGAGCCATTGAATGACCATAATCAGTTTAAGCGATGACGGACACGATGCTTACTAACACGACTCTACGGTGCAAGGCAATAATGTGTGTGAAATAAACAGGGAAAGCACAACAACTTAACTCTTTCAGCTACCACAAAAGAAAAAATAACTGAAGCCTCGAACTGTCGAACTGAAGTAATTGAGGGGTCAGGCCCCGCCAAGCTACAGTGTCGTAGCTTTTTGCCTGTACCCCCTAAACCTTTGGTAAAAATAAAAATTATGATATGACGAGCCAGCTCAGCAGGCTGGTGTCGCCTCCAGTTGAAGTGAGCTAGATATAATAGGTGAAGACCCATCGTTGCTGAAGTATATCCTGGTCTCCAGTGCTCCTTGTGCACTGTGCTGCCGCAGAAGGCCATTCTTGTGAGTACCTCAAGCGTGGGAAGTTAATTTGTACCAAATGTTTTTGCAGGCAACGTAAATCTGTTTGGGTTGCTCCCGTGGGCGTTTGGCAGCATACTTGGGGTGAAGGAGCAAGGCAATGCCGCATGAGTGTGGGGATGGTCAAGTCCGTTATTTCTTTTTTTTTTCTTTCTTTTTTTTGCTGCAGATGATGAACCTTTGTACAATGGACATACTTCCAAATGAAATTTATATCATATTTTTATCGGAACCACATCAGTGTGCAATTAACGGATGCGATAAAAAGCAACATTTCACAAATTCATAATTTTTTTCTAGTAATCTTCCAAGTCGGTGTACCTCAAATTATTTTTAACACATTCTGTGCTTCCTATTCAACATCGCTAACCATGATATGTAGCATTATTTCATACTAGGTTTAAAAATATGTTAACCACTAAAACAACTTAACATAAACTAAAATAAGCATGGCAGGGGTTACCATCTTGTCTGTATAAACAAGTCTTTTCCTTCAGCTTCTGAATGGCCTCTCTGTCATCGCCATATGCATCCTTTCACCACTGTTCATACCAGTGATACACTGTTCTCTGTGTTGGGTTAGCAGCTGGACTTGCAAGCAGTTCATGGGCATTGTTTTACATCTCCAGCTTAGTTTCATGAAGGCGTATGGCCTCGAACACAGCCATGCCTCGAAGGAAGCAACCTGGTTGTGACAACAAAGATGAACAAATGAACAACAAATAGCATGTCGTATGTTAGCTATGTAACATGAGAGTGCACTGTCTTGCAATAAGATCAACAAATATACCTCATGAGAACCTGAACTCCTTGTTGAGCAAGTTATACACATTTAAGATTGCATATTGCGAATCTAGTCTTGTTCCATGATTTTTCTATCTGAATTTTTGTACTAGTGTCCGGCATAATATGGGCTAAGATGACTATATATGCACCTCAAGACCCCTAATCATCAACCAGCATCATACCTAAACCCCTACCCTATGAGATATTGCTTTCAGGAGGTGGGTAAGCAGTGAACAGATTGAAACAGCAGAACTACCTGAAAGTGCAAAGAACTCACCGTTCAGATCTCTTCACCGTGTTAATAATCCGCGAGGTAGATGTACGTTTAGTGCAGTCATCCAGCCATCGTTGGGCGTCGTCCATAACAATTTAGAAAGAAGGACATTCGTAACATACGTTGAATTTGAAGATGCTTCGTCCTCAACACAAATGATGCGTACTGACACTGCTTCCAATCGGAACATGTCCCAATTATATCTTGTTTTCAACCCTTTTACGTGACAATATTTACAATATTTTCCTGGCAATGTTTGTGGCACAAATCATTAATGTGGAAGAATTAATCGAAGTAAATTAAACTGACCACAAAGTGTCACGAACGGAGTGTGCAGATAGTGCGGTGGGTCCGGATAGCGTTTAGGATTAGCTGGTGTAGCAACAGCTGTTATATGGCAATTCACATTATTGCTCTAGGCATTCTAGCATGGCGGATAGCTTGCAAATGCTTGCCAAGACGACGCAATGCTGATTTGCCGTGATAGTTTGGTCTTGCAAGTATACTGGAGGAACGGAGCTTTTGTGACTTTTCGGTATTCATGAATACTGGAACATTCTATTACTGAAGATTTCTACACTTATTGCACCTCACACAATGCCGTCGCATATATTCTACCCCGCATAATTCGTTTGCAGTGTGAAATGTTTCGCATGTTTCTTGAGAGAGCCTGTCTCACTCCTGCAGGTTGCGTCACTGACCTGTCCATGATGATGGAGTCGTGGTGATGCATGTTCCAACGCTTGAGACTACGTATAGGCGTATAGGTACATATAAGGAAGAAAACTGCCCTGGTACCCCTCATGTACTCTGAATGTGTATTGTACAATTTGTGCTAGTGTGTACCCAACAACTAGTTTATTTGGTGATTATGATTGGGGAGTTTCATCACCAGGGGCGATACTCAAACCCGTTGACTGTGGTGGTGTGGTAAAATATCATAATGAGTCACCTAACAGTGAGTACTGAAGTCCTATGATGCCAAAATAGGTCAGAAATGCTTTGAATGCAGAACTTTGGTGTGCTGTATGTGGCCATGGACCAAGAAATATTGACAATGTGATGGGGGCGAGAGTTCGGCTGATTAAGAGATCCTGAAAGGGTGGTTCGGGAAGGTTTCTGGTGTGAGCACTGAAGAAGTATGTGCTAGTGTGGACCTAGTGTGCGAAGAGTAGCGACACACCATTCAGTAGTCTTGCTTGGACGATACAGGAAAATGCAGGTTTCGCTCCAGCAAGGGAGTTTAGCTAGTTTTTTTTTTTAACAACACAGAGGAACATTCGTGGTCAGAAAGGGAGAAGGGTGTATACCACGGTAATGTGGGGAGTCTGAGCAGATGACGGACGGACAATCGGATCAGGCACATTCTCTGGGTTTGGTATCTTTCGACTTATCCCCTTATTGCATAAAGAGGTTCAATTATTCATGTTTGGTAAGATGAACGAGGTTTCAAGCTTAAATAGGAAAAACGTGTGTGGGAGGAAGAGTGTAATGTTGCTTTCATAATAATACTCCAAAACTTTCAAAAGAGGTTAATTGAGTAACAAGTTATTTTGCCATATAATCACCAATAATTTAAAAATAATAACATAAAATAAAGTGCTCATGACTTCCAAGCACCAGAACTAAATTAAAATGCCTGTATTAAGTGCCAGCAGAGTCTGTTACTGTAGACTGAGACTTGCCAATCAAAGGCACACACGGCACACTGAGTCTTGCCAATTTCTACAGGCACCATGTGTCAAGGAAGTAGAAATATAAATTTAACTTCTAGCAAATCCAGTGGACTACAAATTAGTCCATAGGGTGTGACCGCTTTGGTGTTAGGCATTAACCATGAGCATTAACGTTACCAGGGTTTTTTCCAAGTGGAGCAAGAGTGCAACCCCTCGAACACCCCTTTTTCTGGAGACGGACATTGGGCGTTCAGAGGTTCCTATCATGGCATCTGAGAATAAACATTACAACCTATGACTAAAGAGTGCACCATTTTTACAAGCGATCTTGGAGTTCCATGTTCATGGCCCCCTCTCGGTACGCCCATGACCATGGGGTACCACTTCCTTCCCGAGTGGACTGCAGTTTGCTGACGTGATGGTAGCCAGAAAATATTTCAGGAGGGCAGTTTCTATGGGGACTTTACATGGGGGAGGAGGATCCCCCTCCGTTTTCCTCTCCCAAATGCACTACCATGGGCATGATTTGAGGGGGGTCGACCCCTAAACCATCCCCTGGACGACAGTATAGGCGCGTGCCACAGCAACAACCATTTGTCATAGTATATCTGCATTTAGAGAGAGCACTGTGTTACAGAGCTGGAAGAACGGTAAGTGGATCTATAAGGGAAATATGTCCACGACTTTAAGACGTAACGTAAGAGCATGCACTGGTAGAATGATTGCAGAAGGATATGTTTGAATAGCCATTTGTGTCACGCATTTGTACATGTGATCTTATTTGACACTGCTTTTGTCTTCTTCAAAGTAAAAAAGACCACTGCATGACACTTGCATGACTTGCATGACTGCAAGATCCTCTCAGACGCAAGAATAACAGAACGCTTAAATTATCTCAGCAAATGTATGAAACACAGCTGAAATGTGTTTGCACAACGTGCGGTAATAACGGTAGCCACAAGCGAGAAGCGCAATTATGAAAACAAAACGAATTTGAGGCTTCTACTGCGTGCGTCTTGAGTGGCCGTCGAGTTTATGTAGACTTAGGTGCAGCCAAGCAATACTGAATTCTTCCACCGTACTTGTGCAACGGCTTATGTCAAACACACACACACACACACGCCAAACAACACGGAACGCCGCACGGAACGAGGGCTGACCACAAAACTTCCACAATTGCAACACTGTACTAGGAGATCACACTTTTCACTATTCATCTCTCGCTTTCTTTGCTCCTTGCACCTTCCCTTCTCAATACTTCAGTTCCTATTGCAGTGTGTAAACAAGTACTCGCAGCCACGCTGGCGGCGATGGCAACTCTCCATCCGTTTCTGGCCGCCGCAGGTTTTCATGCTGCCGCGGTGCCAACCAATAGGCGTGCGCGCATTCTCCTATGCGTAAACTAGCCTACGTTACGGAATTTCGCCGCCGGGACGGTCAGGTGTCAACGTCCTCTTCCGCACCTCCTTCTCACGTGTTCCCTGCACCGGGACTCAAATAGCGCGCTGTGTAAGTTGGTCATATCCTGCGCACCTCCGCGGTTTTCCTCTCTCTCCTATTACCCGTGAAGTGATATCCTTCGGCCCTTCTCCCAAATATGCGGGTAACATTTCAAGGTTGAGGCGCACGTGGTTTCTTCTGTACACCCTTACCGGTCTACGAATACCCCCTTATTTCTGCCTTGTGAGTGGACACACATTTTGTTGCGTGGTTTCTCGAAATTTTACTCACTCTCTCCCCTCCGCAGAGACAAACTGCCGTATACCGTGTGTCAGCCAGGAGGCCTGGCTCCAAGGGAACACCCTCGTGTTGTCACAATGTCGTCACACTGACGTCGCGCGTACGTCTCCTCTCTGCGAGAGAATTTCAAACCATGTGGAGATGTCAATGTTTTATAATGCCGCTAATAAACTGTGTCTCTCAAGCCAGCGAAAAATGGAGCGGGGTTCCGGTAAATTGGGGAACGCACTACCCGTGAAAAAAAAGAAAAGAAGAAAGGGTAAATTGATGCTTGGAGGGCGAATTCTCCCTTTAATAAAGTGGTGAGGTTCGACCATTACTCGTGTTGGCTATATGCGTTGTCTTTTCTTGCGCTGTTCCTTTCTTCGACGACAAACTTTAGCGAACTAATAAACCTGGACGAAGACGGTAGAAGGCCTTTCATAACTTGTTACATGAAATACCCTCATTAGTTATGCGGGTGTAACAAACATTCTTTCGCAATACTGACTGCTGTCATATCTCTCAGTGCTCAAGAGCTCACATATATCTTCGTCTGTGTGCGTCGTTTCGGGGTATACTTCGAAGATTGCATCCGAGTTTCCCCGTAAGTCTGTCGGCCTACGTGTAGGTATTCGTTTCTTAGGTGCGCTGTCTAGAAGACCAAATATCAACGGCAACCCGTTTGAAGTACGTTCTGTGCTCGTGTGTTCATGATGCCGATATGTTTACTCTCGAACAATGTTTACTCTCCAACATTGCAGCCTACCCCTCTGGTGGCTTCGTATGGAACGCTGTATTCCTTTGCAGGCAATATCGTGTGTATACCTGCGTCTCATCCTTCGAAAGACTTTGAAGTGCATGAAGCCCTCGCTATAACGAAATCAACACAGCCGGGGGGAAAATCTATATATAAATGGCAATTCGCTAAAAGCCAAGTGTCGCAAAATGAGTGACGTATTAACGGAAGCGCGGAAACATCGCGAGACTTTTTAAAAAAAGTATTCAAGCAAACGAACAAACCTTAGCGGTGAGCCCCGTGGTATCGCTATAATTTATATGGACAAAGAAAGAGAGAGGAAAAAGTAAACCCAGTCTCACGGGCTTTCATCGGCTCGCCCGTCGCTGTAAGCGGACTGAGCTGGCAGGACATCTCGAAGAATCGGTTCCGAAACGCATGCATTTCCGTCGAGACAGCGTGACGGTTCGAATAAAGCAAAATTCAAAAAATAATAATAATAAAAAGCGCAGTCGTTGTAAGAGGGGGGATATGTTTATTAGAACAAAGGAAAATAAGGGGGAAGGTCAGCCAAACGGGACGTCGGTTTGCTATTCCAAAAAGAAAAAGAAAGAGAAGAAAAATAAATAGAAGAAGAATTAAATAAATAAAAAAGAAAAGAATTAGGAAATATAGGATAAACTAACAAACGGTGAAGGAAGGATGAGATAGATTAAAGACAAAGATGGCAACAAAAAAAAAGATGACTAACAAATGGTGAAAGAAGGATGAGATGGATTACAATAAAAGGTGACTTAATGTGACCTGAGGTTAATGCGTTGAGGGTTTACAGCACTTCCCATTGTGGCTCTCGTCCTTTGCATGTTGCCCATTTTCCGTCGTCCATTAGGACGGAATGTACCATGACACTTGTACTCCCTACAGATGGGCACACTTAGTGCCTTGCCTTTAGTGAGGTTTGTGTTCAGGTAGTTTCGGTAGAAGTGAAGCTAGTGTTGAGGTTGAGTACACGAGGCTTGTGTGTTTGTCCGTTTGTATGTTCCAGCCTCAGAACAATTACTTTCGATCGCGGCCTGAAGGCGTTTTACCGATAATGTATGAGCATTCGGAAACAGCATTTGGTTGGTAAGTCAATTAAAAAAAGAAAACAGCAAACGAGATTTGCTCTGAAGCGCTTTGTATCTTTTGTAGAGCGGCGTCAGTTTTGTAGAGCGACGGTATCAGTAGGGTACGAACTGAACATACGAGATAGAATGAGAAGCAAAGTGTTCCTGGAGTAGCCAGTCCCGAGTACAACAAGAACCACTTTATTTTTAAGACGATGAATTGAGAGTTTCATCGCAGGGGCGATACTCTACCCCATTGCTGATGGTGATGTGGGTGACGAAATAATGAGCCCATTAGCAATAAGGATAGAAGTCCTGCGCTGTAAAAAAATGTCAAAAGAGCTTTGAGGGCACAGCGTTGGTGAGCTGGATTTTGCCAGGGACCAAGCAATTTTGAGAGAGAAAGGGAGGGGGGTGCGACAGTCCAGCTGATTAAGAGACCCGGATCGTGCGGTTTGTGAAGGTTGGTTTTGTGGGCAATGAAGAAGTATACACTCTACATCTTCTAGAGCACCGCAGTGACAGCATCGGGCATCAGCAACCTGTCGCTCCGCTCTCACGATTACGAGACGTGCGACCATTTCTCGATGACGACGGCATCTTACGAGTAGGCGGACGAATGCACGCAAGTCAACTGTCCTTCTCGGAAAGACACCGAGCCATATCCCTCCACACACATATTACAGCGAGCTTCTCATCCGGACAGCTTATAAACAGGTCTTTCACTCGGGAGTCAGAGATGCCCTCGTACAGATGAGAGAGCGGTTTTGGCTAATCCGTGCGCGCCAACAAATGAAGAGCGGCACAGGTAACTGTACTATTTGTAAGAAAAAAGGCTCATGACGCATGGTTCAGAGGGATGCTCCACTTCCCGCTACACGTGTAACCATGTCACATGTCACGTGTCATGACACGTGTAACCATGTCACAACCGGAGCCCCAAACTCGCCAACATCAGTCAGCTGATGCGGGCGAGTTTGGGGCTCCGGTTGTGTTGACCGAAACCCAGTACTGACGGAAACATATACGGGCTGAAACTCGGATGGTCCGTATTGGCAGGTTGGGCCCCGCAGGACCCTCGCTACAATGACTAACCTTTGCGCAAATACAAGGGTGTCAAATACTCGAGGAAACGGCGACATCCGGGAACCGTGACGTGGCCTTAGACCAGCTGAAAGCTGGCTCCTTCCCAAGTTTACCAGGGATTTACATTGAAGCGTAACCCTTCCGGGCCATCTCTTGCAAATCCTAAGGGATAAGCGTACTCAAGGTTGCGGGCGGTCTTAAATCCGTCCGAGATACCGTTCTGCCGGATAGGCCGTAACGTCACCTTATCAACCTGATATCCGCGTGATCGAGGAGAGCGGTATATCAAGTAATAACAGCGCACATGGTTATGCCTACCGCGGCGAACCGCGTGACATCAAAATGCGCCGTTCTTGGCGTGCCATGCATGGTTACAACAATATCGAATTAGAATTGTCATGGTGCGGCCTGGAGGTTCTGGAGTGTGACAATTCTGCGGACGAGGGCACTGCTAAAGTACCTCAAACCCTGTCAACGGCCTTGCAAGGTCCGGATAGCTGTCTGCCGGTGACCACGGACAGGGAGCGAGCAGAGTTCGTCGGGTACCGAACACGTCAAGGACTGCAACAGTATGGTCTACTAAGAATTAAAAATTAAAAATTTCCAAAAACAAGCCAGAGCCTAATTAGGTAAAAGGCCGGAGAAAACTCAAACCTACCGTGGCTCTCATGCGGGCGACCGAACGAGAGGGCTCTGGAACACTGGGCGTAACCCGCACATTCTGCCAACACGAGTAACGAGGCCAGCGAACACACTAGAATTTGGGTAAGATAACGGGGCGACTCTGCTGCACCAGGCAGGTTGAGCTAACTGCCCCCCGAGGCAGCAGCACAGGGCTGCTTCCGTCTCGAAAAGAACGAACACACAAAACAACGAAAAAAAAAAGACAGAGGTGACGCTAAGACATTGTGCAAGGTACGACCACTGCTATAGAGACAAGAGCTCCTTCCAGCCTCCCGAAAAGAAGTGCCAAATCACAAAGTCACAAACATGCCTCGCACCCCCACCAGCAGAAAACGGGAAAGGCCCCACGTTGGGCGCCAAATTGTGGGAACCTTCGTTCACCACGACCGGAGCCCCAAACTCGCCCGCATCAGCCGCGCATGGGAAAAACCACAAGGGAGGCTTACTCACAACAGACCTGGTTTATTCCGTGCCATGCTGCAGACCAGGCTCCCAAAAGAGCTGCCTGAGATCAAGCTCAAGCTCTTGCTGCCATTCTGTCTCCCCCTGTAATACTAGCGTAACGGAACTAGCGCCCCCACATCGTGCAATCAAATCTGCCATAAGAAAGACGTCATTTTTGTTTTTCTAAATGATCTGGGGTAGCCGGCTCTCGTAATGAGTGCCTATTTCTCCAATTGTTTCTCAACTCAACTCAAACACGTCATCCGGAAATGTGGTCGACCTCGTTAAAATGCAGACGCTACTCACCGAGGTGGAGGCAAAACCTAACTCCCGTCCCATCACATACGTCTATGCTGAGGATTCCGAACCTATTCCTTTAACCCCGCGGACATCATCAATGGGAGACGTCTAACTCCATGCAATGAGAATCAAACCAGCTCTTCCACCCTACTGGATGCCTCCCGAGCAACGCAGTTATGCAGGCATACATTAGTGAAGCCAAAATCTTCATTTTATTTTTTCCTTAAAACCAACCAACCAACTAACCAACATGAACTCAACGCCAAGAACATCTGCGACTGCTCTGGAATAGGTGGCACAAAGAGTACCTTACTAAACTACGTAGACGGGTAGAAATCCAGCGAACCGGTAGGGATAAGTATGAAGGGAGTTGCCTCAGGACGAGAGTCGCCGATATTTCGAACAGAGACTGTTCTTCTTCTGGGCACCGTCCTCGTCATTGACGTGGTATTTAAAGGGTTAGGTATGACGTACTCAACACTCAAATCGACACTGACACTCAAAATCGATGAGGGGGTCCAACATCAAGGTCGGAGTCATCGTACTAATTCAAGAACCAAACCGAACTAGATTACAATGGCGAATGGGGGTAGTACAGGAAGTCTAACCCCGGTTCCGATGGAAGAATTCGATCGTGTCTTCTCAGGACCTCAGGTCGCACTATGTTGAGACGACCTGTACAACATCTTAACAGTATCGAGCCATCAGCGCCCCAAGATGACCCCGCACCTTCGCAGGTGGCCAGATGTGAAGTATATCTCCTGTTGCAACAACGATGAAGAATGACTAATCACTTCCTCGCGTGATGAGTCACCTCAAGTTCACAGTTCATTCTCTTTTCTGTGTTAAAGCAGCATTAAACGTCTCCTGTTTATGCTCTGCGCTCCTTAGGCTTTAAATGTATCAGGAAAACATCAGGCGTTGAAGGCGAGAACAGTTGACAGAACACTACGTCATGTGAATACACTTTATTTCGGGTTGAGTGAAATCTGCGCCATCCTGTTCGCGATGTTTGGGAACAAGGCTTTGGCAGTTTCAAGGGAACACCGTAAACTGTCTTATTGCCCTTAGTTCTTAACCCCAGTTTCGTCGCAAAGGCCGTCTGGCTGACCGTCTGACAAGGAGTTAATGACCATATGCAGTTAAGGCCGTAACCTTTAAAGAGGTGGTCGTATCCGGAAACCGATCTATGAAACCATTAGCGCTATGCGCGGCATCAGCCGATATCTACTTGGCTAACGTTTTCGTCGGAAAAGTGCTTAGATATAACTAAAATAATTTTAGAGATCAGCGCTGCTTCCGCGGCTGCAGAAACTCCGTCGGCGTGACGTCACACCCTAAGCGGATGAGTGAGTGGGCGGTGCTCAGAGGAGGAAAGGCGCCGTCCAGACGCCCAGTAACTCTACGAAGCGCCCGCTCGGCCGCGCCATTCTTTTTCTCAAGGTCCCGCCCTCATTCGTTCATAGGGAGTGACGTTTCCTCTTTCTTCCAGAGAGGGAATTCCGGCATACTCTCAACATCCGGCGTCTGCTTTTTGTCATGTATTTCGTTGAATAACACTCAAACCACGCCACTATTTCGCGTGGAATTTTCGATACCGTTGTCAGTGGTGTCCACGAGGAATGAAATGACACCATAGTTTCGAAATCGACTGGAATGGATGCGGCCATCTGCGCCCGTCTGACAGGAGTATTAGCCACGACACAGCTTGCGCCAGTCCCCTGACACAACGCAAGCAGCACAACGTCTTGGCCTAATATCAGCACAGTATTGGATCAGTATAGCAAATATACCGCCAATGTCAAGGACAAATACATACAAAGCCTCAAATGCCTAAGAAATTAATGATGAAAGATGGAAGTCACTGAAAAGGGTAGCCAGCTGTAGGACTCGAACCAGAAGATGTGGGTTCTTTCATCATTAATTTCTTAGGCATTTGAGGCTGTGTATGTATTTGTCCTTTCTATATGTGTTCCAGCCTCAGAACATCAATTGTCTCATATACAGCCAATATTGCGCAAAAAATATTTTGTTGCTTGGGGGCAGATGGAAGCAGTTCAGTTGTATAGCCTACATCTAATACATTTCGTCATTTCCGTTCTGTACCTCGAGCTACTTCCTGGCCATTAAATGCATGTGACGGTGCTCTCCCTGTGATACGTTTCATGTAGGTATCTCCGTACAGCCGCCTGTTTTGAGGTCAGATAATTTCTACGATGCCAGGAAACATGGTTCGGTAGTGGGTGTGGGTATTACTAGAGTCACTAAATAGGGAGTGGAGTAGCGACAGAGTAGGGACAGAGTAGCAGAGTAGAGTATTTCAGACATATGTCGGCACAGCTCCCTTAGAAGTCGGCCCAGGACGCACATTCCCCCAGGGCATAAGCCGTGACGTTGCCCACGTCTGTGAGGCCGACAACGGCGAGCCCTTTCACCATCACCATCACCGACACTGAGCCACGCGTGCGAGCGGGCCCGCCATCTTGAGTCAGGCGCGGCTGCGTCGCCTAGCAATGGGACGCCAAGTCCCTCTTCTCCAGTGGAGAACAACGCGCAATCGAGCCAGCTCGTAACCCAGGAAGCCGATTTTGCATGGAGGTGACTCAACATGGACGGCCAGTTCTTGGAAGAAGAAACCATGTGACACGATCGGCCCAATCGCCGACACCGAACGGCGGCTCCGGCGCGGAAAGGAATACGATACTCTGTACCCCTATTTAGTGATTCTACGTATTACAGCATAGGGATGCACATCTTCCACCATATCCTTACTAATGTGGTAGTAAAACGCAGAGTGCTTTGGCAAAACAATTTAATAACTAATGTGAGGTACTCAACTTAGTGCAGCGATGTTTCAAGAAACTGAACTAAATACCATCAATTTATTAATTAATAAAGTAACATTTGGAAGTGCTGTGGGTGTATTCTTGTTTCTTGTCCAGTGTCTCTTTCTGTAACTTCTTGCATTGTCCCATTAGAAGTTCCATTTGGCTTTGCCATGTTAAACTGCTTCCCCAATTTTTTGTGCCCATTTTAAGCCGTCTGCCATCTGGGGGTTTTGTATAACCCTTGCCCGCTTTCTCCCTCTCTCTTTCTTCTCTTCACCCTTTTTTATGACTTGAGCATGTATAAAGTCTCGCTCTACCATGTATTTTGTTACCTGAAGAAGTGTAGACTACTGCACGAAAGTCTCGGGGTTAAATTATTCATGCTTCTAACCAGTTAATCGTCATTCTTTTTAACATTAATTTGCCATGATTTGGGCGCTAAGAGACAACGCGAGCGCAGCTGTCGACGGCAGCGCTATACGTGCATCTAGGCCAAGACAGCCTGCACAGGTCATCGTGTAGGAAGTGTATCCTCGTGCAGGCGGCAGCCATCGTCGTAAGGCTACTACTGTAGCGACCCGTGGACGACGATGATGTGGCCTTGCTGCTACACGCCACCGCGCTGGCTCGTCAGTTCTATCAACGCATACCGTGGTCTTCGACGGATGTGGGTAGGACCTTGCGGGTACAGAATGTCTGACAATGTGACACAGGGGATTGAAGAGTTTCCGATTGCGCCAACTGCGTCAACTGCGTCAATCTTGTAACGGAAGGCAGACCTGTGTTACACTGTTAAAACAGAACTTCACCACATAGCACGCTCCTAGCCAACCACCATTCCGAACGATATCATTCTGTGCATTGATTTGTTGAAAATGGGAGGAGGCGCCTATCTGGGACAGATTATCTTGTCCCAGATAGGCGCCTCCCTCCTGTTTTCAACAAATTATGACACAGAATGATATCATTCGGTATGATGGTTGGCTAGGAGCGTGCTATGTGGTGAAGTTCTGTTTTAACAGTGTAGTACAGCCTTGCATCTCAGTCCCGAAGCAGGGTAGCCTGGTTGTGGCTGAGGTCATTGACGGGGCAGGGTTGTGCGAAATGATGCAATTCTGGACATAGGCGGAGAGTTTTCACGCTGCTTGAGGGGGCCGGGGCACAACGCCCCCCCCCCCCTTTCATGCACAGAGGTCGGGCAGGGTGTCAGGAATTCCGTGTTGCGACGTTGTGAGGCAAATTTTTACAGGATTTTCATGATCACTCGCATGAAACACACGATTCTTAGGATATCCCTTGAAACTTTCATCTTGGGTGTCAGCTAGGTAGACATCCCCCCCCCCCCCGGCTGGGAAAGTTCCCGGAGGGTCTCGGGCCTCCAAGCCCCCCCGCCCCCGCAGGCGGCGGTCGCAAGTTGGTGGCGCCCGCAAGTGGTCAGCCTTCATGGGCCGCTAAAGCGCAAAAACGTATAGATGCTGTTTTCACCGATACCGGTTTGGTGCCAAAACGGCAGCCGGTTTCACAGCAAACACGCTGTGCGCATATCACTGTGCCGACTGATACAGTTATCGCTTCTGATTTGAGGACAGGGAGGGTCGTTCACCCCTCCTTATTATTTTTTTTTCTCTTTTTTTGTGGCAAATGAAATTGTCAGGAAAAGGCGTACGCTTCCCGTTTTCAACAAATCAGGAAAGCGAAAGATATAATTCTACACTACGGCTGGTTCCGAGCCTCCGTAGTCGCGGAAGAACCGGAATTCTTCGTGGCACCGGGAGTTGTGGCGGAGGTTTGTTTATGTTTACCCGAGAATGTTGTTTTATTGCGTCGCAAACCGGCCACTTACTATTTCCCTCTCCTGTTCTCCTCAAGAAGGACGGCAATGGGGTGCGGCCTCTCGCTGGTCTCCTCGTACGATTTGCCCAATCATCGCAGGACATCGTCTGATGAAGCCAATGACAGGCAACTCCGCAAAGTGTAAATTGGGGCTTCTTTCACGCATTAATCACGAAAGACTCAATGGATGAACCCCGTTCAGTTTGTATTGCTGTGAATTACTCTATTAAAACAAAACTTCATCGCATATCACGCTCCTAGCTAACCGTATACATTCCGAATGGCATCGTTCTCTGTCCTGGGGGCTTAATCGCTTCATCGTCGTTACAAGCTAACGAGTGGCGGGAAATTCAAAAAGGCTGGCGGGAAATCTAAAAGGTGGGCACGTGATAAAACACGTGCACGGCGCTCTTCGCGCGATACGTGAAGGCCGTGGTACACGTTACGCGCAATGTGTCACGTACCCACCTTTTTGAATTTCCCGCCACTCGTTAGCTTGTAACGACCGTAACGACGATGAAGCGATTAAGCCCCCCGATTCGTTGAAAATGAGAGGCGTGCGGCATTTTGTGGCGCTTTTGCAAATATAGTAACTGTCGCAAAAAGCCTTACGCCTCGTGCTTCCAATCGGAAGCGATAACGGCATCATTCTGTTTAGCGGTTGGCCTTCAGCGTGCTATGTGGTGAAGTCTTCGTTTAAGTGTATAGGGTTGAAAAGCGCATGAAAACCTTTTATTCTGCGGTTGAAAGTATCGATGCCATGACATTCTCGGATAACCATAAACAAACCCCCTCCACAACTTCCGGTGCCACGAAGACTTCCGGTGCTTCCGCGACTAAGGACGCTCGGAACCAGCCGCCATGCAGAATTATATCATTCGCTTTCCCGATTTGTTGAAAACGAGAGGCGCACGCCTTTTTGTGGCAATTTGAATTGTCACAAAAAGACGTATACGACCCTCTCTCTCAAGCGATAATTGCGTTGATCGGCACAGTGGCTGACGCAGAGCGTGTTTGCTGTGAAACTGGATGTCGTTCTGGCACCAAATCGGGAGCGGTGAGAACGGCATGTATACATCGTGATGGAGGCTCTGTCAGAAACTTGTCATTCTCAGATGTTGCCCTTCTTTAGCGATCTGGTGGTTACGTGAAAGGTCTAAAACGGGTGTATAATCAAGTGGAAACGTCGGAGCTGATTGACCAGCGCGAGAGCAGCATGCCGCCGTCCGGTGGCGGCCTAAAGACTCCATGCACAGCAGCTGGGATCCCGACGGTATCGAACGTCTTGCCAGATGATGAAGTTGGTAACGTTATTGCTCAGCAGCCGAAGAGAACTATTTATATTATCCTCAAAATTATGCTGTATAAGGGCTGCTTTCAATATGCCTACAACTTTTTGAAAACACGTCAGTGGCATCTGGATTGCGACATGTCAGCTTACGTTGCAATCTCAAAGGATTGCGCAGGGCCACAGAATTCTCGAATTATCGAACCATTGCGCTTATGTCTAGCGCAAATAAGCTTATGCTCAAAGCTTCACGAGCAATATGTGGATCAAGAACTGCTCGAACAACCCATTTTTTTTCTTTCTATTTCTATTCTTTACTCGAAATGTAAGCTGTTTTTGAAGAGGCAGACGAACGTGAGTTCAAATGATTGAACTGCCAACATTCCGCTGTATTATGAAGAACGCAAGCGAGCTCAAGGAAAGCATTTCCTGTTATTAGACGTACTAACTTTCATTCCGGTTCCTGTGTTTTACAGGAGCCACCATCTCCATATTTTTCTTTTCTAACCCTAATCTAATCTAATTTCCTCTTCCTTCATTGATTATACTAACATCTTTATTCGTGTAGATTGCCATAAATCTATGTATCTATCTAGTGCAATAAATGTTATGTCTCCTAATTAAGACTTAAGTCTAATAACGACAAACTGTCAAGCTCTGTCTCATGTTCGGCATTTCGGCAGGGGAAAAAAGCGATATAAATGTGGAGATATTGAGACATACTGTTATGCTCCTGTACGCGTAGCGTAGTGATTTGTCAGCGCTATAAAGAACACATACATAATTCAATGACATTCAGTTCCAGTTCCGGTACGTAACGAACGAGACCCACCTGCTGCAAGGAAGACACAAAGAAAGAACTGACACAGCTTCATCGCTCTTCCGTTCCCGCTCCTGAAAAGATAAGTCGTTTTCTAAACAATAAACTTCCAGGTGGTGGAAACTGTAAAAGGGTGCTTATCGAACTTAGGCACGGCTTCTCGCGCTTCTGGAACGAAACGCAAAAGAAAGCGAAGAAGTTTGACATGGAAAAGCCATGTGTTTCGGTTTCAAGGCAAAGACAGGCGCCACGGGGATATGATGAGGGATCGGACGCTCACGCGTTCCAGTCAGCGGAAGGCATGTATCGACAGCGCTACTACGAGGTAGTCGAAACCCTGCGATCATCGGATACCGATAGATACATAGATACCACCAGCTATGTGGCAGCACACACATTGAGAGCTAGGGAGAAGCTACAGCACGTACATCTATAATTTTTACGGTGCAGATTTGGATGCGGGACCTCTTGAGTTACATCGGGACATGGTGATCAATATTCCTTAGCCGCGTTGCGTCGTGCTCTTGAAAACATTTCAAGATGTTGTAGAATTCATCTAGTTCAATGACCGCAGCCTTTTACCGGAAATGACACAACTGTTAAAACATGAGAGAACTGATGTTCTGAGGCTGGAACAACATAAAAGGGACAAATACATACAAAGCCTCAGATCCAATCCAGAAGATGTGGGTTCAACTCCTACAGCTGGCTAACCTTTTCAGTGACTTTCATCTTTCAACTGTTAAAAATCGCACTGACCATTCTACTGAAGTCGTGAACGTCACAATGGTCGTTCTCCTGCCTCCGTCGCATCAAAACATATTTAAGATCAACAATGTCCCGATCCCGTCTGAGCCATGCGGCGCTTCTGCACTGCCAAAAAGAGCTCGCCCGCAAATTAAACCTTGATGCCATTGCAGACGAGTTCATAGGACGGTCCGCAGTGCGAAGGGACACGTTTTTCACCACGGCGTAGGAATTCTTCCTAATCTCATTTCTTTTCACTCGTGATTTCAGTGTAGAAATCGAATAAAAATTGCGAGACGCACGTACAACAGTCTCTAGTCTTTCTAGGGACAATTACTACAACCTCACTCTACGAAAAAAAGGTAGAATTTCCAACCCAAGCTGGTAGAACGACAGTACTTCTACCATTTCGGGCCAATCCACGCGCGCCTTCTCCTCCGCGGGTATAAGCGGCGGCGCCTCTTTCCCCTGCCCCTCTCTCTCACGTGTACTCTAAGGAAAAAAGGGTAGAATTTCCGACCCAAGCTGGTAGAACCAACAGTGTCTACTCTGTAGTTTCCTTCCACTCTGTAGTTATACCCAAAAGGTAAAATTGGTTTGAGTAGAAATGTGGTTGCAATACAGCTCTACCGAGACGGGTAGAAAATTCCACCTTTTTTTATTAGAGTATACCTACAACAAATACATCTATTATTTCTGTATTTCTGACCCATGTGAATCAGACATAGGTCACTGCGAGTTTTGAAGTCAGTGCACTCAAAGCGCGTAATAAAAATACTAGAAAACGTATCCAAGAAAATTTTGCCTGCGCAGTAGTTAGAAACTCCGCGCATGGCAAAAGTAAAGGCCTAAGAGTCGCCCTGTAAGAGGGAAGTCCGGTGATGCACCGACGGTATACCGTATACGCACGCATAACATGGTGGAGCTCATCGGGGGAACCATGCTCTTGTCACTACACATTCATACACACTTTGCGTTCGCTCTTGGGCCGAAGCCCGCTGTGCCCCCCCCCCCCCCACCGGCAAAATGAAAACTCAACGCCTATGGTTGGATAACAAGGAATTGAGAGACATCTCAGACAACTGAGTCGTGATCAAGACAACCCAACGGTAAAGGAAGGATGGGTGAAGGCTATGTTTTAAAAACACGACTATCAACACATCACTACACTCTACTTCTCTGGCTTTAATGATGGTACCTGAAAAGGGTTTGCTCCTGGACTAGGCCATCTCTTTTGATTTTTATACTTTAGAATTACAATCTTTAGTAACATATCCACTCTTCGTTTGAACAAAAAAAGTGCCTTCCAGTATCCTATTGAGGCTGGACTCCTCAGTGCCTCCGCAAAGCGAGGTGGAATTTATCAGGGTTCGTCGCTCCATACACTCTAAGAAAAAAATGTTGAATTTTCTACCCATCTCAGTAGAGCTGCGTTGCAACCACGTTTCTACTCACACCAATTTTACCATTTTGGTATAACTGCAGAGTAGAAGCTGTCGTTCTACCAGCTTGGGTAGGTAATTCTACCCTTTTTTTCTCTTAGAGCAAGCTTCAAAGAGAGCAGCAAGGGAAAGGGACGCCGTCGCTTATACCCGCGAAGAAGAAGGCGGGCGTGGGTTGACCCGAAATGGCAGAATTACTGTCGTTCTGCTAGCTTAGGTACAAAACTCTACCTTTTTTCTTAGAGTGTAGATACGCACACCTGTACTATAGACACTTCTTTTTACATATTCTTTTCTTCACATTCACCAGCAATTTTCGCAATATTTATCACTTCTGGTCAGGACGCAAAAGGACGCTCTTTCACTCCCTTATCCACCAATGAATTACGTCGTTACACCAATGAATTACACCAATGGATTACGTCCTTTTGGGCTTCGCCGCGACCAGCCGCGACAAAAATACGTAAACCGAAACCAACTAAGTACTGCAACAAATGACCCACTTCGGTGGCAGATTTTTCTCTAAAAGGTGTCCACTGAAGGTCACAAAAGGGGTAGTACCCATTTTAATGCCGATAGCGCCCTGCCTTAGAAGTTACGTTTTTTCACGAAACTCATTTGAATTTTTATTTAAATAATGAGCGTCCTCCCCTCACTCACACGGTGCGCAGCTTGTAGGTGGTATCGGACAGATACTTGTAAAAAATAAAGTTCTTCGATTGGTGCACCCGTTCACGAATTATTTAGCCCGGGGATTTAACTGAAACACCCTGTATACTATAATAAACATATATTCCTCCCCCTTTTTTTACGCTGCTTCATAACATCCCCCGTTTGAACGCAACTTCATCGGTTGCATAGTGCGCCTAGATAGTTTAGCCTATTCCCTGCATCCTGATTCGTTAAAAGAAAAAAGTTAATAAATGTCCCAAGGCGAACAGTACAGTACCAAAAACCCAAAGTGAACAGTGCATCCCTAATGAAAATGGCCTATAGACAGGTGTAGTATCTATAGACTTCTATTAACTGTATATCAACTCTATGTCTATAGCCAAAACCAACCAACCAGGGTATCGGAGCGAACCGAAAACCGGAACCGAAAACAGAAAAAAAAAACGCTATTTTGGTGCGAACCGGTACGGAATCGAAACCGTATACGTTTTTTTTTTTTTTTCGCTCAGGAGGGAAACCGAAAAATTTATTTAACGGTTTTCGGTCCAAGAAAAAACTTCGTCGGTTTGGACTACGAATAGGAGAATGAAACTGACGTCGTGTGCTCTGAAGTCATGTCATGGATACTTTACGAGGGTTACGGTTACGGTGGAATGTATGTCGGTATACTATGACCCTTAGGCTAGCTTTGTAACGTTTTATCGTTCGCGCATATAGACTTAGAGGTGTATGTGACCGGTTATGACTCTCTACCAATGTGCCGCAGTGTTCGTTTTAATTTGATCCGCCCAAAGTCTCCTCAACTAAGCAACGACCCAAGAAGGCTGCGTAACGGCTTCTCTATCGGTAATGTCGCGCAACGCGTGCCTTGTCTGAGAGCAGCGAAGTTGAATACATTTAGGTATCCGCGAGGGCAAGCGCGTGCGAAGTGGCGCCTCTTTTGTGGACAGGACACGAAGAAAAGAAAACGGAGCCGTCGAGCTCGTTTGTGAGTGAAGGTGTTCTTCGATTTGCGTCATACTCGTGCGGTGGTGCTTGCTGGCTAGGCAGCAGCAACAGACACTCAGATGGGACGCAAAGAAAGCACTTTACCAGTTGGTAAAGTGCTTTGGTGGTAAAGTGGTTGGTTGGTTGGTTTACGTATGACACTACGACAAACAAGTTCGTCTGTATCATGCTGTCCAAGAAAGGAGAAAGCCTGTTTGAACGGACAGTCAACTACAGGAACCAGGAGCTACCAATTTCACAGCTGGCTATTAATATTAAATACCATGTATGCGGAATAGACGTGTTTACATTTAGCGACATTGATTTTTGTTCTGGGAATGAATATGCCCACCAGAAGCGGAACCGGTGAAAACCGGTATGAACCGTTATCTTTTTTTTTTTTTTTGCTAGGGAGCAGAACCGGTATCGGACCGTTTATGATACAACCGGAACGAAAACCGGAGCGAAAAACGTTTCGGTTCGACACCCTGGCACAAAAGCGAATACAATTTTCATACAAATGTCTTCATGCAGGGTGAATACAAAATTGACATAGAGCTGGTATAAAAGAAATGTATACTAACCGTATAGAAAGGTCTTGAGGCAAGCGGAATACAGAAGTGAGATAGACACAGTAAAGAAGAATTGTATACGAAGGATATAAAAACGTGTTTACACACGTGGAATACGAGATTGATATAGTTATTGTAAAGATTAAACGTATACCCATGGTATACAAAAGACTTACTCAGCATTTCTAACCCAGAATTTTATTCGAAACAATGTACAAATAAGCAAGTTGCATGTTGAAAGTAATAGAATTGGAGAAAAGTTTGACCTCCTGATATATTAAAAAAAGCCGATGACACCACGGTATTAGAGCGCGCAATGGTAATAAACTGTGACATGAACGCATACATTCTCGATGCTCCAATCAGCTGTTCCATATACGATGCCTACCAACACTCAATTTTAACATTTACTGGGTATGCAAACATGTTTTCTGGAATGACATGAGAATGACATGAGATGTCATTCCAGTTGATTGCGTTCATATTTCCGACCTCGCCAATTCTAGGCAGCACTATGTCAATAACAGTAGAATGTGAGCACTCTGCGACAACGAGCATAACATTCTGGCATATGCAGGGAAGTGTAGAACACTCCGAACAATATAACGCAATTCATTGCATTGGAATCACAATCTGCAATATCAATAACCCCCCCATGGCCGTTCCATCGCGCTTCTCCAGCAAGGTGCCATTTGCAAAGTCGCCACCATGGTCACCACAGTAACTTAAAAAAAAGGCGCGATGGCGGCGGACGCCACGCTAGACATCAGGTTCTGTTTTGTAATTGGATCTTGAGTTACTGTGAGTGTTTTAAATTTCACAAATATCATTAACAAAAGTCCTATATTGTGTTTGAATTTCCGTGATTAGGCCATGCTTTCTGACTGCACGACGTAGTAGCGAGTAGCGAGTCGGACGTCTCTTTCGCCTTTTCACTGTTGCCACAGCGGTTGGGCCAGTGTGAGTCACGGTTGTGAGCGAAAAGGACGCCACGCGTGTGAACTGAGACGTTTCGAAGTTTCAACGGTTGAACTGGGCACGGGATGCCGCGGCCGCCAGAGCTGTCTCAGCAGTGATCGGCTTATATCCTTGTCAAGTGGTGTGGAGTGCAGATGTGGGATGTGCACCGGGTTCACAAACTACAAGACGACCGCGCAAAGACCATTAGTGGGGGCAACCGGACAAGATTAGCTCGAGATTTGTTGCGCCTCCTTTTCACTGAAGATGAGTTGATGGGTAAGCCCATCACTGGAGACCCAAGCAACGCACACAAAGATGCGCCTCCAAAAGAAAAGGTAGACCCGGCCCGCATGCGAGCAATATTTGGTAAGCACTAATTTCACTATTGTGTTTTGCACAGACATACATTACCATTGCGATTACAGATTAGTGCCGCGCAGCGTGCACCGGTACAGAGTTCTCGAAAATCAAGCAGAGCGTCCGGAGATTCCTCCAGCGATTGTGCCTGCCGGGCAAGAGTGTGCACAGAACTACTGTGCTTTGTACCTTAAGTATACTGTGTATACACATAATAAACTCATCGTGAAAAGCCGTGTCGTCTGTTTTTCGTCTTTTTCCCAGTCTCGGGTTTTCGTCATGGTGAAAAGCCATTTGTATACAATGTTTTCTCTACACTTTGTATAGCAAAAACCTTATACACCGGATATACAGAATGTCCAAAAAAGTTGTTTCAATTGTATACGCCAAATGTATACAGTGTATATAGTATAATTTTATAAAGGCGCCTGAAACCTGTACGATTAGCGCTGAGTAACAACAAAGCAGAGGCCCAGAGGATGTCTTAGGATTTCGTCTTCCTTTTTAACCCAAAGAGTTTAAGCACACAAGAAGAGTGCAGTACAGATGGGAGGAAAAACCTCTCTCTTGTTGTTCAACCCTCGCATTATTACCCTCTTCCCCATATCTGTCTCCTTCTTTTACGAGTATATTTGTGTGAGTTCAACAAATCATTCTGTACCTGATGAAGCGTGGTCCACGACGCAGAAGCTTGTACATATTAAACTTAGAAGCCTTCACTGTCATTGTTTTGAGTTTTCTACAGTCATCTTAGACTTGACCCACCCTGCTCTACTGTTCTACCCGCATCTCATCGTCATCATCTATTGTTGTTGTTCGCTGAACAGTTCGTTTTCGAGTGTTATGGAGCACAGGGATCTTACATTTGTGGAACTACCCTCTCCACATTTTTCTACATACATCCGTCCTCATTACGTAGCATTATGTTCGTTATACAGAATGTTCCAGAAAACGTGTCATTGAATTATAGTAAAAAAATACGGCAGAAATGTTGTGCAGATTGCCATTGAAATGCAATAGCATTTAAGAGCTCATCACTGGCATTCTGCGACGATGGACAACAGAGGTCTGCGAAGACCGAAGTGGCTGACGTACTTGGCCACAACTAGCTTGGCTATGCTCCTGGGGAAGACACCATCTATAAAGTTTTCCGTACGGGTTGTGGTAATCTATCGTTACCGACTACTCGAAGTTTTCCTTCATAAAGTCCGCGAACAAGTTGCTCTGGGGCTTCTTGATGTCCATATTGTTCTCTCCGCTGGCAATCACGGGCATGTTGTGTTCCTTCAATTTTTCTATGAAGGCGTTGCTTGCAGAGTAATTGAAGAGTTTGTCTAGGAGGAACTTCTTGATCTTGCCTTGAGGGGATCCCGGCGTAGTGTATACAGCACGATGAGGGTGGGGGCATCCATGTGCAGTCCACTTGTACACGCATAGGTGGGGTAACTTCGCCAATCATACTGGCAGTTCCCGTGGTACAGAGAGCATCCCAATGAAGGCTACTCAGGGATGCTCGTGTGTTTTCTGCGGTAGGTAGTTCGCGACTACCCTATGCCCAGATCAGGAGGGACTGCACAACCCTCCCTCTCCTGTGCCACTACCACATTTCCCCTTTTCTTTTTCCTTTTTTTTACCCTTCCCTCTACTCCCTTGCCTGGCTGCACCGAGCCGCCACTCACGAACAGGCTGACCACACTTCCCTCAAACACCATTCCCCCGTTTCTATGACGCATACGTCACCAACTTCGTCTGCAGCGACTAGGGCATGTTCTACTTCATTGTCTACTTCGAGCGTGACTGACTTGGTTGCTAAGATAGTTTCGTCATTTCTCGAGTAGGTGGTGGCACCGGCGTTTCGGTTGTCTTCTCTTCTCGTAAACGAAACGCATCACAAGACTTCAAATGTCGCGGTAGGTTCGCCCAGGACTCCGAGAGGGCGAGGACGTTGCAGTTGGCCAGTACCGGGTCAGTCGCTATGTCGGTAACATGTGCATTGGGGGGGGGGATATGTTTATTATATGAAAAAACAGGAGGGAAAGGTTAGCCTGCGCTACTGCGGCTTGCTATTCCCCGGAAAGAAAGAGAAAAAAACGAAAAGCAAACAAAAAGGAAAACGAACACGAAATTGTTCACAATTCACCCAGAAGGCCACAGATCCGCAGGAACTGAACAAATGCCTTTGTCACCTGACTATGTTGTGTGGGGCCTAGCAGCGCAGCTAGGGAAAAGTCCGAAATCTTGAGGCGAGCGATGCGCGACCCTAGGAGAAGACGGTGTTGGCGGTAACGGGTGCAGTGGAGCAGCAGGTGCGGAATGTCTCCTTCAACATGACAGGTGGGGGAGTTGGGTGACGAAAGGTGGCTCATCTTAAAGAGGAGCAGTGGAGTCCGCGCCACATTCAGTCGAAGGATGTGGAGCAAGTACTCTTCCTCCCTGGGGTAGCGGCCTACCACTGTGTGGGTCATCGTAGGGTCAATCGAGCGCAGAAAAGAGTTCGTCCTGGCAGCGTCTTGGAAAAATACCTGGGGGCTATTTGTGCAGTATCGGTGAATGGCTAGCCGACAGACGGTTAGGGGTAAGCGGGGTAGAAGTGACAGACACAGCTGCACGAGCTCTCCTGGCCGCAGAATCGGCGAGGGCATTCCCCGAGATACCAACGTGGCTCGGAATCCACTGGAACCACACACTGTGGCCTAGAGACGACAGTATGGCGTGCAGGCAAAGGATCTCCGTGTAGATGTCGTTGATAACTTTGGGCGAATACGATACCAGGGCCTCGAAGGCTGGCTTACTATCTGAAATAATAGTCGACGAAGAGATGTACCGCAGAGCAGATAAGATAGCAAAGGCTTCTGCTTCAGTTGATGACAGCGCGGGCAGTAGCTTGAAACCGCGCTCGTATGCCTCCTCAGGAATATAAAAAGCAGATGATGATCCATCGGATGCCACCGAGCCGTCAGTGTAAACCTCCGTTCGATTCGAGTGCAGGGAATGGAGATGTTGCAGCGTTAGTTGGCATGCCACAACAGCTGGGACAAGGCTCTTTTTCGGAAGACCAGAAACGGATGTGTGCACGGGGGCAAACATAAGGTCCACAGCGGCTCCGTATAGAAGACCACGGTATACGATGGTGGGATTTTGCCTTGTAGGCGCAGAACAGCTTGGCCGTACGCAGAAGAAGGGGTTCTGCATGTTAAAGGTACTGTAAAGCAGCACCGATCAAATGTCATTTAGTGTGGCTATTCGATAGTCCAAGCCACCAGGACAAAAACTGCGTAAAATTCATTCCAATCGACGGTGCAATCAATTAGAAAATTACAATTAAAGATTACGGGCAATACTGTACTAGGTATTCGAAATGAATCCGCACTCCTGCCACATACGGTGGCAACCACATTGCATGCGTATAACACTGGGCCCGACATAGCAATCCACCATAAAAGCCGCCCCTGCAATCCACACGACGATCCACATCTGAGGATAAACGGATAAGCGAACTGAAATGAAATGCTGAGCAGTTGAAAAAAAAAAAATGTGTCAGACTTTCAAGAAGCCAGAGAGCGTCGGGTCCTTGTTTGTTCACAGAGGTTCACAGAGAGAGTTTGTTCGTTCGAAAGAGGCCGCAAACAGAAGGAACGCGCAGGCGCAGTAGAGAAGTAGGGAGAGCCTCCATCGAACAGCGGCCAGCGCTGGGTTACTGCGCAAAAAACACTATTAACAGGGGTTTCAGAATGCATAGGTAAACAGGGAAACTAATAATATGGTTACTAAAATAACGAAGTTCCGATGTAATAGTGTGTAATACCAATTTTCAGTGTTGCCTGCTGTACAGGGGGTTGTTTGACACCAGGCGTCGCACCGCTCCACTACGCCGCATTTTTCATGGCAAATTAAAAATATTTATAGCGCGTTGTCGGTCGTATGGTTCCGCATATGGCATTTAGAAGCAACAAAGTCTCTAGTCACATCACCGGCATATCATGCTTGTCTACTGCTTTACAGTACCTTTAAAGGCCTGCATATTTGTCGTTCTCCTTGGCCCGAGCTGCACCATCTTTTCGGAAATCTCGAGACTAGTGGGTAGTTATTTTTGTTTGTTTGTTTTCCTTTTGTCTGATACGCGTCCCCTTTGCATCGCATATGAAGTTTGTGCTGCATTTGTCGTTTTTGTGGGACATTCTCGCCCGCTAAAAAGGGGGGGGGGGTAACATTGGGTAGACGAGCGATCTGCCTGCCTAGGCTAGTGGCACGTTGTTCGGAGGAGAGGGCAGTGAGAAGGAGGGGAAGGGGAGGACCGTTTACTTATTTGCTTGTAAGCACAATGACCTGGAGTTGGGGTTCAGATGTGCTGGTGGGCTGCATAGCTCGCTGCTGTCTGCGTCTTGCGTCCGTCTTGCGTCGCCCCTTGCGTGCCCTCTCTCATGGCGATTTTATATCCGCGCTTGAACACGTATGGAAAATTCCACCTCAAAATTACACGCCGACCTGTTTGACCGCAGCCGCTGTCCCAGAGAACACAACAGCCTACAAGTTACATGCACTTGTGCCGTTTGAGCTCTGTACTGTCCTCTGTCTGCTCTGTGCAATGTTGCCGTTGTGAATGGGCCACTGCTTCAGCTTCGTTTTGTCTATTCTTTTTCTCTCTGCTTCGTGCTGTTGGCACTGCCGCATTTAACGGCTTCGCTCCCTCGTCAGTGCGAGGGAGTTTTTCCACGTTTCGTGGCCACGTTTGTTATCGCCTGAGAACATTTCAGCGTTATCACAACGCACGTGATCTCCAAGCAGCAGCCAATGAGTGCAGATCTTACGCGGAGACATACCTTGCCTCAAGAAAACGCGGTAGGGTCGCTCATAAATGCTATCGCATTTAGAACTACGCTCTTAAAAATGAGCTTTACCACATAGCACGTGATGGCCAGTAAGCAGATGGTTCGAGGGCTCCCAAGCAGTTTACCTCCGCCCACAGATCGTTACTGCGAACATTGTATCATTGGAAAATTCACGCGGCTGCCATTTAAGTCTACTAGCCATGCTCCCAGACGTACGGTCAACGAGCTACTTCACATGGACTTGTGCGGCCCTTTTCCACCCTCACTCGGAGGTAGCAGGTATCTACTCGTCATCGTTGATGATTGTAGCCGAAAGGTTATTGTGCATTTTATGAAAGTAAAGCGGAGACAGCGGCGATTGTCCAAGCGGCGATAACGAAGACAGAAACTCAAACCGGAGAGCGGGTAGAAAGGATACGGACTGACAACGGCGGTGAATTTCTTGCACAGGATTTGGAAAATTTTCTCACACGAAGGGGAACCGTGCATCAAAAGACAATGCCTTACTCTGCAGCACAGAACGGCATTGCCGAACGCACAAACCGTACATTGGTCGAAACTGCCGGCGTGCTACTCGCGGAGGCAAAATTGCCTGAGGTCTTCTGGGTTGAAGAGGTAAATACAGCAACTTACATCAGGGACAGGTGCAGCTAGATATTGCAAGGACGTACGCCTGAGGAGATTTATACCAATCGCAAACAAACGGCTGCCTACCTGAAAGTTTTTGTGTGTCTTGCATATACATGGATTCCAACACATCACAGGTCCAAACTTGAAGACAGGAGCATACCCAGCTTTTTTGGGGGGATGTTGCGATGACCGCAAGGGATATAGGTTGTTTGACCCTCAACGTAAACGAGTCGTCGTCAGTCGAGACGTTCGCTGTCTAGAACAGCGCAGTGGTTCAGAGCTTCTGCACGGGTCCAACCAAAACGAAACCGAGCAGATACTCAATGTTCCTTCTTACGAGCCCACCACCGTCTCTCTTCACGATGACAGCACATCAAACACCACAACGTCCACAACCTCGCACACGTCGCACACGCGTCGTGACACGCAAACGTCAGACAAGTCTGCCATCCGGAACAGTTCTCCTGTAGATGACACTTCCGACGATTCCACCGAAGACGATGGTCTTGAATTACGTCACTCTACTAGACTTTCGCATCCTCATCAGATATTATAGCTGGACCCGAAGAAGAAGAGTTATACTGATCATGAGATTATACGGGAAGTGAAAGAACGACCGATCAAACCGACCAAAACCATTGAACCATGCTAGGCCTCCACCTACGTAGAGGCTATAACCTCTCCTGAATCCTCAAAATGGAATCAAGCCATGGACGATGAATTACAGTCACTACACGAACATGGTATATGGACCCTAGTGGATAAAGAGCCCCGAATGAAAGTAGTCAAATCAAAATGGGTCTACAGGGTAAAACGAAACGAAAAGGGGGTGATACAGAAATATAAAGCGCGTCTTGTAGCCGTAGGAGCCAGTAAAGCACATGGCGTTGACTACTATGAAACTTTTTCACCAGTAGTCAAGCTCAACAGCCTCCGATTGTTATTTGTAGCGGACGCGCTGGACGACGACAACGATGGCCACGCGCGTGGAGCACCCACTTCTCAGTTCCACCGGCGCGACCATGGAGATAGGTCACCGTCATCGCCCCTCCGTGGCATACCATCATCGCCGGTCGGGGCTCATGTAGAGGAAGACCATCGTCCTCTACATTTGGTGACCCGGACGTGAGAAGCGGGTGCTCCACGCGCGTGGCCATCGTTGTCGTCGTCCAGCGTCCGCTACAGGAGTCTCCCGGCCGTCAGATGCGTTGCGGACGCATCGCAAGAGCTGGAGTCCAGGTAACGCGTCTGGGAAAAGCTGCAGTTGAGGGCGACCGTGGTAGACGTGCAGACGTGGTGACATGCCACGAACGTGTGCCGTGCCCTGCACCTGTTCGACCACACGTCAGCACGTCTGCACGTCTACCACGGTTGCCCTCACCTGCAGCTTTTCCCAGACGCGTTACCTGGACTCCAGCTCTTGCGATGCGTCCGCAACGCATCTGACGGCCGGGGGACCCCTGTAGCGGACGCTGGACGACGACAACGATGGCCACGCGCGTGGAGCACCCGCTTCTCAGTTCCACCTGCGCGACCATGGAGATAGGTCACCGTCATCGCCTCTCCGTGGCATACCATCATCGCCGGTCGGGGCTCATGTAGAGGAAGACCATCGTCCTCTACATATTAGCTTTGGCCAATGAAGAAAACCTAGTGATGCGTCAACTCGACGTTAAAACGGCGTATCTCCATGCTGTTCTCGAAGAGGAAGTGTACATGGAGCAACCGCCTGGGTCTAGTACCACTTCCACTTCCGGGAAAGTTTGCAAACTAGAAAAATGTCTCTACGGTCGGAAGCAGTCCGGTAGAACATGGTACGAAACTCTCGACAGAACGCTCCAGGATCATCACTACATGAGGCTGGAAACTGACGGATGGGTGTACACTTTTCGCAACATGAATGAAACAGTCATCCTCAGCGTATACGTTGACGACATTGTAATGTTAGCGAACAATCAGCATGTGTTTAACAAGGCCATTGGACCTCTCCGTATTATTTTCAGTCCGTCCAACTCGAACTCCAAGGCCATTGGAGCACTGGGAAAAAGAATTGACTTGAAGGACCTAGGCGAGCCAAAATATATCCTTCGCATAGAAATCAATCATCATAAAGTCTCACAGAGCTTGAGCTAAGAGAAATACATCTCAGAGATTCTCACCAAATTCGGCATGCAAGATGGCAAGCCTGTCAAGACGCCCATAGTGAAAGCATATTCCGTGACAGCAGGACAAACTAGCAAATATTTCCTTGACACAAGTTACGACGGTGTTGAAACCCAAGAACAGAAGGATTCACATGTACCTTATCAGCAACTCATCGGAAGTCTAATGTACGTGGTACAAGCTGCATGCAACACCAGACATTAGTTTTTGCTGTAAGCTATCTGGGGGGTGAGAAAATTCCTTGAATCTTGGCACATTCATAGCGAGATAAATGCCTGTAACAGTCACAAGGGGCCCTTACCAGTCTGTTACAAGGGTTTAAAAGGATTCCCGTTTTAAGCCCCCGTTTCATTTTCCTGTGCTGATGATGACGCCCGAATAGGTGTCGAAACGTTCACGCTTTTCTTCTTTTTACAACTTGTTATGCAAGCCAGTGTTACTCCATACTATTAAAGAAAAGCTATCTGAGCCAATTTAATAATAGCTATATTCACTTGCACTGGAAAATGGCTAAACGAGTGTTTCCCTATTTGAGCGGCACCAAAAAGACCGGAATAACATACACCGCTTCCGGCTTACCAATTGTTGGTTACACAGACGCTAGCGGGAACGAAGATGAGACGGGAAAATCCAGGAGCGCTTATGTGTACATGTTGTCAAAGGGTGCGATTAGCTGGAAATCCTCAAAACAGCGGGTGATTGCACTTTCTACATGTGAAGCGATGAAGGTGATGAACCTCCCCACTCTCCAAAGCCAAAATAAAGTTGTTTTTTGTTTTTGTTTTACATGTGAAGCTGAATATCTGGCACTTACTGAAGGCATAAAAGAAGGCAAATGGATAAAAATGTTTTCGGCCGAACTTGGATTTGGGAAGTTCTGCGTCGGAGAACTTCAAATATACTGCGACAAGCAATCGGCGACCAAGCTGATTGAGAATTCTGTCTTTCACCAACGTTCCAAGCATATTCGTCTCAAATACCTCTACAGGGTGTCCCAGAAAACGTGTCATTGAATTATAATAAAAAGACTAAACCACCTAGAGTCATGCGGTCAACGGCATTTGTTCTTATTGGGTTTTTGCCACCTCCTGATGTGAATGTCGTGTAACGTAAGTTTAATTATGTAAATTTTTGCGAGCTTAAATCGGAAATTTGCCAAGTAAAGGTCACTTTTTTACTCCACCAGTGGGAAGAGCGTGTCTGTCTAATTTACTCAAATTAATGATAATTGACAGGGATATTCAGGAGCTATCCCATCGGAAAAAATAGCCGAACATCATGCTCTACGGAGCTCCCACAGGATAGCGCACGATCAATTTTTCAGCGCAATCTTTGTCGGTCCGACGAAAGAGGTTGGAAACCCAACCCACCTCGGCATCGCAGAAAGAGATAACACAGGCATGGCTTATCGCGTCCGACTTTCGCTGGGATAATGCTTTCCCTCTCCCAATTTTAGGACCTGCTACTTTTTCTACTATCACTCTGTGGGCTGGCTTTCGAACCTTCTTTCGTTGGACTGAGAGCGATTACGCTCAAAAAGTCATCGCGCGTTATGGTCCGGTGCTCCGAAAAGCATGATGTCCGGCTATTTTTTCCGATGGGATAGCTCATGAATATCACTGTCAATTATCATGAATTTGAGTGAATTCGGCACGCTCTTCACATTGGTGTGGTAAAAAAGTGACATTCACTTGGCCAATTTCCGAGTTCAGTTCGCGAGTATTTACATAATTAAACTTACGATACATGACATTCGCATCAGGAGGTGGCAAAAACCTAATAAGAACAAATGCCGTTAACCGCATGAGGGCGGTTCTAGGCGGCGTAGTTTTTTTATTATAATTCAATGACACGTCTTCTGGAACACCCTGTTTGTCAGAAACCGGCCACGGCCAGCGAAGCGCACGGCCGTGTCCTCTCTTACATTCTTACAGCACGCTCTTAGCCAACCATCATCTCGAATGATGTCGTTATCTGCCCTGATTTGTTGAAAACGGGAGGCGTACGCCTTTTTTGTGACAGTTATGAACAACATAAGCTTCATAAAAAGGTGTACACGTCCCGTTTTCAACAAATCAGGGCAGATAACGATATCCTTCGAGATGATGTTTTGCTACACTCTTAAAAACGAACTTCACCGCATAGCACGCTCCTATCCAACCCTAATCTCAAATGATATCGTTTTCTGCCCTGATTTGTTGAAATCGGGAGGCGTACGCCTTTTCTGTGACAATTATGAACAGCATAGGTGTCACAAAAAAGGCGTGCGCCTTCAGTTTTCAACAAATCAGGGCAGATAAGATGTCATTCGAGATGATGGTTGGCTAGGAGCGTGCTATGCGGTGAAGTTCATTTTTAAGAGTGTAGAATCACGCGGTCAGGGGTATTTGTCCTTAGTAGATTTTCGCCACCTCCTGTTGTGAATGTCATCTAACTTAAGTTTTATTGTGCTAATTATTACGAACTGAACTCGAAAATTTGCCAAGTAAAAGTCGCTTTTTTATCTCACCATTGTGAAGCGGGTGCCGCATTTACTCAAGTTCATGATAAATGACTGGGACGTTGAGGTGGCAACACTCTAAAAACTGAACTTCACCGCATGGCACGGTCTGCGTCAGCCATGGCCACGAATGATAGGGTTATCGCTTCTGATTCGAAGAAAGACGGGGGCGTACGCCTTTTTGTGTCAGTTTGGATACATGGTAATTGACACAGAAAGGCGTACTACTCCATCTCTCCTCGAATCAGAAGCGATAGCCGTATCACTCGTGGCAATGGTTGGCGCAGAGCGTGCTATGCGACGAAGCGCAGCTTTTATAGCGTGTGCTCAGCCCGCACAGGGATAATAGAAAGAGATAAGACAGGGATGGCTTATCGCTTCCGGCTTCCGCTGGAATAACGCTTTCCCTCTCCCAATTTCCAGAACTCTCACTTTTTCTACTATCCCTCTCTGGCCTTGGTTTAGCAACCTCCTTTCGTCGGACTGCACGAAGGCGCTCAAAAAGGCGTCGACGGCTATGCTCTGGAGGCTCCGAAAGGCATAATGTCCGACTATTTATATTTTTTCCGATGGGGTGGCTCCTCAATGTCCGTGTCAACTATCATCAAGTTCAGTAAATTCGGCACGAGCTTCACATTGGCGTTGTAAAAAAGCGACCTTTACACGGCAAGTTTTCGAGTTCAATTCGTAATAATTAGCATAATAAAACTTACGTTAGATGAAATTCGCACCAGGAGGTGGCAAAAACCTAGTAAAAACAAATGCGGTTGCCCGCATGATTCTAGGCGGCGTAGTTTTTCTATTATAACCCAATGACACGTTTTCTGGGACACCCCTGGATACTTCGACTTTTACGCCTTAGCGTGCGACAGTTAGGAGGCACGCGCGCAATCACAAAGGGAAAGGAAAAGTGCTGATTAAGTAGCATCTTTATTTGGATGAGTGCACGGCGCCGTTATTACCGTCATCATCATCACCTTCCCGGAGCGTGAAAAGTGTGCTCCCTCTCGTGTGAGCCCGGATTTGGTCATCTGGGATAATAACGCACATCGCCGCTGCGCACAAAAAGTGTTTTCTACTTCCTCCCTCGAGGAAGCTATCAGAGAGATCAGGGAAGTAAAGCAAACACTCGAGTGTTGTTTGAGTGGAACGCCAAGCTACGATGAGGTAAGTAAGATGTGAAACGCAGTATAGTGAATAAAGGATCAGAAGTGGGACACGTGTGTACTGCACCTGATATGTTAAGAAAAGAGAGCGAAGCCATTTCGAAATTGTGAAAAATGTCATAGAGGTCGCTGTGAGTGCGAAAGCCGTGCGCCATTACACACTTGGGCGGCGCTGTGCTGCCTTTCAACACCCACACATCTGCATTGATTGGGGCAACCGCAAGTAGTGTACCGTGCTGTAACGGAGAGCTTTCGACTTCTCTCTCTGAAAGACACCCCCGTAGTCCCTCCATTTGGTTTGTAAGCACCGTATAAAAACAGAACTATACAAGCTGCATGCCCCTTTAAACGCGAACTTCATCGCACGACACTCTGAACACTAATCGTACAGAATGATACCCTTATCAATCCTCGTTTGTAGAAAGCACGGGGCGTACACCTTTTTGTGACAGTTAACGTAACCAAACGTGTGCATGCATAAGTGTCACAAAAAGGGCGTGTACTGAAAACATTTACAACAAATCAGAGGAGGGAATGTTGTTAATCGGCATTGTGGTTGGCTATATAGGAGCGTGTCATGCGGTGAAGTTCGACCACGACGGTCTGTTTTAACACCGTGTGCTGTGTGTCCAGTAACACTCTTGAAAATGAACTTCACCACGTAGCACGCTCCTAGCCACCATTATCCCGAGTGACACCGTTCTTTCCCCTGATTCGCTGAAAACGGGGGAGGGGCGGAGCGCCATTTTTGCGGCCTTATGCAGTTCATAACTGCCGCAAAAATGTCGTACACCCCCGTTTTCATCAAATCAAGAGAGCGGCCATTGTCATTCGGGATGATGGTTGGCTAGGAGCGTGTTATGCGGTACAGCTCTGTTTTTAGACTGAAGTACGCTGTTAAAGCAGAACTTTACCATGTAACACCGCCAAGCGTGACGTCATAGGGCGAAATTCTGGTTGAACTGTTGGCGGTAACTCAAAGGTAACGGGGATGAAGGACTGGTCAACTAAATCTCCACAAGACCACCTAAAATTCAAATTCAAATTCAAGTTTAATCAGGTTGCTATGGTGTTAATATAATAAACATGAGGAGGAGCCCGAGGGAGGAGATCCCAGTTGAAGGCTCCTCCTAACAATGATATAAACAAATAATAAATTCATTTCACAGAGCAATGTTAATAACAGCGAATATTATTCAAATGAATCCTAATAACAATAAAAGAGTCACAGACGTGAATCACGATTATGTTTAAACAACATTATATTATACACAAACCATCATCTTATAAACAACATCATTATAAACAATACATTATACAAATAATAATAAAAAAGTCATTGGCGTAACATATACAATCATTATTAAACAAGACATAAAGGTGATTATGTGTTTTGTGTGAGGTGTATTTTATAATCGAGTATTGAAAGGGCTAACCACGTCATAACTAGAAATTTACGCACATACATCTGCGGTAAGTAAGTGACGTCTACGTGATTTTTTAAACAGAGATAGGTTGTTCAGGAGTTTTATATCTGAAGGTAGCTTGTTCCATGCATGTACACTCTCAGAAACGAAACGGATAAATTTACGCTTACGTCCAATCTTACCCTTACTAAGCGTAAAGTTCGACAAAAACGCAGACGCCGTATCCGTCAAGCTCTGTTTTACCCGTAAACGCGCTCGCTGTAAGCGTAAAGGGCGGAGTTTTATGCGTAAATGGGACGGAGGACATGATTTACTCTTACATCCTGACGCATACGATTTCGTCTTGACGGATAAACTGAGGATCTGCGTTGGAGTATTAGCTCTTTACGCCTATATTGACGCTTATTGTTTTTCAATTTTTATACGGGCCCTGCCTTCTGAGAACACGTGCATGGTTCCGTGTGCAAAGCGTCTTTTCTTTCGCTTCGTTAACGGTCACTCTGGCTTCTGGTGTCTCATGGTCTCACATCATGCACGGTCTAGCAAATGTAAGTTGTCACATTTTGCGCTGGGTATCTTAGTTTTTTGAATGTCATATTTCATTTGTGTCAAACTTATCACAGGAAGAGATGGCATTGAACGAAACCACGTCGCACGATATGTGGGCAAGGCACGCGGACGATGCTGCTTGAACAGTTGTGATTCTTTTCTTCAATCTTTCTCCGCGCTACAAATGCGTATGCGTACGCCCATTGTCCACCAAGTGAGACTCTTTTTGTTCTCGTTTTTCTCGAATGTGCGTTTCTCCCCGTTGAAGCATCTGTGTTAACGATTCCTCAATCCGTTCTTGTAATAGGAGTTCGGATGATTATTGCTGATTATACCGCAGCATGATTTGTTGACATGAAGCAAATCGATTTTCTGACGGTCACGATTTTCGATAACGTGGTGCAGGTGACGGTTCTGGTGGTGCTGCAAAACACGTGTGCAACGCCACTTCTTAGACAGCTGAAATGAGTTACGCGTCTAACATTATTCAGTTAACTGTTATCTTCAAGGACTAGAGTGTTTCCAGTTTTAGTAAGTGATTTTTGAAGTCCATGTTACGTTTATGACTACTTTATGACGTTTCATGTAAGCGACCTCTGCGGGGATGGACTCAGGTCTGGCAAAGAGCACCTTATCGGCATGATTTATTTTAGCGTTACCATATTTACGAGATTAGCTTCCCCATTTAAACGCTAGAAACAGTATCCCTTCCGCGATATATACTGCTGCACAGACACGTGCACCCATTTGACAGTACCACAGATCACATCAATGACATGATAAAATGATTTACGGGTCTAACAAAATTCAGTTGAATGCTACTTAAAGGACGAGAAAGATTCCTGAATGCTATGTTTGGCAGCCTGTGACCATTTCATGTGGGAGGTCTCTGGAGATGACCCAGGTCTGGCGAAGAAGACCTTACCAATACCATATCTTTGGAATCTACTGTTGAACGGACATGCATAGCCATTTGACAATATCAGCAAGCACATTATTTTGCGCTCATGACAATAAACTTCTATGTCCAGCATCCCAAGGAACAGGACACAACACGCTCTTCGTAGCCATGCCGGACTGCATAAATACCACGCATGCACCCTCAGCTGCATTAGGTGGTGCTCTTAAAATTTCTACTGTGCGACACATTCTGGGAAGAAGTACACACGACTCTACTCCCTCACGCATGTACAACCAGTACAACTCACCTGTAAAGATGACTTGTAAGTTGTGACTGCTTCATGAGTAATGATGCGTTGCTCGATAAATGCAACGTCTGCAATACACTGAACTATATACTTCAGTTATTACGGCGACTTCACGCCGGATCATGCACGGTGGTGAATTTTTTTTTTTCAAACATATATTAAAACCTCGTCCTTAGGAGGCATATTGGCGCTGAAAGTAGCTGAAAATAATCGGTGGTTCTATTTTAATGATTTATCATTCTGATGTGGGCATTTCGACCATTGCGTTTCCTACGCAGTTTGACGCCACGTATCTTCATAACTATTTAACACATTTCTTTTTCTTTTTTTTACATATTGTCTGGGGTGGGTAGCATTGCATCGTAAGTTGTGAAGATCCTAAGGTTTGCCTTTGAGGAGATTAAAAATCGCAAATTTGCCTCATTTGTAAAATATGGTACGTTTTGGGAACCTCACAACTCGACTCCCAGTTGAGATACCCGGATCTGATACCTGATATCTAAATGACATTATTAACATTGATATGAATTGTGAATTTATTTCGTATGCGGACGATGCAAGCGTGTTTTCCAGTGGCTCTGATATTGGTGTAATAGCCACTACTGCTAACTAGATGCTTTGCAACTTGGAAAAATGGGTTAATTTAAATTCTTCACGCATTAATAGTAGTAAAACTGAAGCAATCATATTTCGACCAAAAACAGGAGTGTTAGTCTAAATAAAGAGATAGTATATCTTAATAGTCCTGTTGATATTGCATGCATCCTGTTGATATAAAATGCATCAAATGTTTGAGTGTCATGTTTAAGGAACAGTTCCTATGGGATGAAAACATTGAATACGTTCGTTACTAGATGGGTAGGTTGATACATGATCCTTCAATGCATCGAAACAGGAACGAGGAAAAACACAAGATACACGCTACGTTCACATTGAAAACGTTCAGAATAAACTGTGTAAAATATTAGGCATGACCGCTAGGCATAGACACATGTTTTCTGTTCATGTCTCACCTAAACTATTGTCATTTAGTCTGGGGTACGACAACTAAGAATAGCCATGATGAACGCTTGCGAGCAAAATGAAGGATGTTACGAGTAGGAATATATGGGATGCGCGGTGTCGAATTTACGCATTTTCCGTAGATATCCCTCACAAAAAGCCTATTGGGGGCGTTGCCCCAATTCACAATACGACGTACTCGTTATGCGAAGAAAGGGCATTTCGAGACGAACACAATGATGTAGATTACTTTCGGGTATCACAACTGGGAGAGGAGTTATGAGGTTCCAAAAACGTACAATATTTTACAAATGAGGCCAATTTGCGATTTTTCGTCTCCTGGAAGGCAAATTTTAGGATCTTCACAAATTAGGATGCAATGCTACCCACCCCAGACAATACGTGAAAAAAAAAATAAAGAAAGAAAAAGCAATAAGCTGAATATATCAAATGGTTATGAAGATGCGTGGTGTCAAGCTGCGTAGGAACCTCACATCTGAATGATAATTCATTAAAAAATAACCACCAATTATTTTCAACTACTTTCAGCGCCAATATGCCTGCTACACTCTTAGAAATGAACTTCATCACATAGCACGCTCCTAGCCAGCCATCATCCCGAATGACAACGTTCTCGCCCCTGATTTGCTGAAAACGAGAGGAGGAGCCTATTTTGATCCATTATGCACGGCACACAAATGGGCTCCTCCTCCCGTTTTCAACAAATCAGGGGCGAGAACGTTGTCATTCGGGATGATGGTTGGCTAGGAGAGTGCTATGTGGTGAAGTTCATTTTTAAGAGTGTAGGGACAAGTCTTTAACATATGTTTGAAAAAAAAAATAAAAAAATCAGGAGGTCGACCGGACCACCCTGCATGATCCGGCATGGAATCGCCTAGTTTATGACCTGTCTGCTATGGATTTCTTTTTGTATATGTCTGATATTCTGTGCACCTCGATGCCTCATCCGGTGATTTAACGCTCATTAAATGTTTTTCCATTATAAACGTAATTTAATCCAATTACTAGCTCATATAGCTAGTCTACAATTTATATTTTGTTGTGTTGAAGTGTTGTGAAGATGCACAAATGTCATTTCACGATTCTCTAAAATATTGCAGGTGTTGCAATCTGTGGTTTATGGCTAGTATGCTGTTCCCATTTTTTAAATGTTTGTTCACGTGCACCTTATGCCACATCATTTTTAGGCCATACGTGCAATATTCTATAAACACATGCATGTATCTATTATCCTGGGCTCTTTCCTGCAATAAAGTGGAATTATTTGGCGAATTTTTGTTGCATTACGGTTTAGATGCGTGCTACTAACGCTGTGGGAAATACTTCCATGTATTCAGATGTTCTGATTTAAATGAGATAGTGGCGTACGCGGGTTAGAGTGAGACGATTAACCCGGTTCAAGTGATGCACTCCTGCTTCTTATTTTTCTTTTGACTGTCGCGAGAACTCTTGTATATTGCTTGCCTTGCGCAAGAACGTGCCTTTTATATCTGTTATTCACGTGATGGATGCGTTTGTCTGTGTCATACGATTTTGCAGTGCAGTGAGCCTAGCTATTGTGGTGTACTGTCAATTGCCAAGTCTTTTGGATGAGCAACAAGCTATGCCTATACCATGGATATCTTTTAAGCGATGGCATATAAAACTGAACGGGCTTCTGTCCGTACACATGCTTCGTGCACCTATGTGGTACTGCTGACGAGTCTCGGATGATACGAACTGTTTTTTGATGCCCTGTGAGATTCGTATCATCGAGATCCTGTTGTAGCAGCTGTTCTTTTTTTCCTATGAAACAATTTCGCATGGTATGCCGTCTTTGCACAGAGAATTGCACCGCCAGAATGCCGCGCAGTACGCATTATATCTGGGAACGTTAGGCGCCGCGTGATGTCAGCGTCCCTTGGGCAATAGCTGCAATGCAAAATTGACAGGCAATCCGATTTTCCGTCTACTACTCTGGAACTTCTTCCTGATGCTTTTGGCAATCGGGAACCACATACCCTTTTCCAGAACAGCCGCCGGAAAACCGCATTGCGGGTCATTTCAGAATTGCAGCCGTTGCCTGTACAAGGACCGCGAGGTCACGTGACGCCTACGGTGCTCAGGTTTGACGCATACTATGTGGTACTTTTAGGTGCAGTAAGCGGTATCACAAGGGTAGCCAAACAGCCCATAGAACGACCGGCATCGAACACCCCTTAAAATAGGGGTAAAAAATTTGACGATTTTTTACCCTTACTATCCGGTTTCTTTGTGAGAGTGTGCGCCGTAATATGTAAATGAAAATTTTCCATAGTTCTAGTTTTTGGTGTATTTAATATACCAGTCATCCCAGCTCTGGTACGGTTACTGGCAGTAAGGCTAGTGAAGTCAATGGATGGTAGTGTAAGGTTGCCCTTAATGATACGGTAGGTTATACTTAGAGCATGGAAATTTATTATTTCATTAATACTAAGTATGTGAAAGTTTTTGGGAGAAACGTGAAAGTCAAAAGGCGATTTGAAAATGGTTCTGATGGCCGGGTTCTGAATATAGTTAATACACAACGTAAGTGTGGTTTATATGTAATGCCCCAAACAGAAACGCAGTATATATATATATGAGAATGAACAAAGGCATGGTGCAAGTTAGTAGTATGTGTGTTGGGAAATAGTGTCGGCTTCTTGTCAGAGCACTAATTCCGCATGACATTTTTAGACTGATATGTTTAATGTTAGAGACAACCCTTAAGAGATAAACCTCATTGCTCCTTCAATGTTAATTTCGTCACAATTCCCCATAAAGTCCGCTCACGCCAGGCTATCTCCTTAAGAGAAGCATGTTGACAAATCGCCAGGCAAATAGGTACATCAAATAATGACGCTATCATCACCATCAAATGCCGTGTTTCATGGGCAAGCGTAAAGGCCTACAACAGCTAAACCTACCGTTAAACAAGTTTTAGTCTCCTAACAGCTCAACTACCATTTTGTATCATACGCTCGACTCGTTTAATTAACGAGGAAAGCAAAGAAACGACACAGTTTTGTTTACGAACTTCACTTTTTAATGTAAGCGCCTCTCTAGCGCAGCCTGCTAATGTACGCCTATAGGAGCAACACTGTGGCGAACTCATTCAAGAGCAGCCACGCCAAGGAACCGCATGGGCGAACTCGCCATTGTTTCTTGAAGCGAACACACGTCAAGTGTAAGTCGATCAATGATGTTCACAGACGAATAATACTATACATACGCCGTACCGCGCAGATTGAATCACGGAGCGTTGGTGCGCTGTGCTGTCAGGAGAATACCATACATTCCTTCGCGCTGCTATCGCTGCTATTACAAAATGCGTAGGAAGCGTTGGTTGCATGAATTCGATTGGCATGGTTTTGTATCCGGTTCTGGAACAAGATAACTCTGAGGGAATTTCTAGCAAGGCAGAGATTCTCTGCGATTCTCGAACGTTCCACTACACGCATTTCTCTGGTTCTTATCATGCCATCGGTACTATATACCTGATTATTCGATGAGAGGACGTCTTATTGTACCCCAGGTACAGGGACTGTGCCCCTCCAGCTGATTTTCACAGGATAACTTCTATGAGGCTTTGAGGTGCATTCACCAGGTTGCTTTCATTAGAAAGGTTTGCTCATGTGATTTGTTACAGTAAGCTTACAGGCCTCGCACATCTGCACCATGTGTGCCTACTTTTCGTATACTGTCGACGTCAGACACAGTAAAACGGTCTACTGTTCCTTGAATGTTTCGGCTTACTCAAAAACCCTTTCCTCTTCTACCCTACGCGGGCTGCGAACACATCGTGTTGCTAGTTTGTTGCGTAAACCACGAATTATACCAAATGCACAGCAATTTATCGACAACGACTACCCTTCGACATTGTGTTCTTAACGATATATTCCCAGTTGAGCTCACTGAACTCCGAACAGTGATATATCAGAAACGCGCCACCCCAAACCCATTAGTTCTCAAAAGTATATACGCACTCCCTTCCAAGACTGTCTCTCGCGAGGAATCGCCAGCTTCAGCGGCAGCGCGGCGCGCTGTGACGTCATGTAAAGAACCTAAACGAAGAACGAGTTAGGGCATTTATTACGCAAAAGTAACGTGAAGTTGTGCCTTGTTCCGTTTGTAGCGCGTGTCTCAATTATGTCTCACGTTTCAGGTAAACTGCTCTAGCAGATGTTATTAAGTCGGTAGACTGTGCCCGCCAATGCGGGATGTAATTATGCTCGGACTTCCTCCAGTGTGCAACAGGAGTATGACAGGCATTATATGACAGGAACTATAAGCCAGGCCAGAAGACAGGTTTCGGGGAGCTCGTTTTCCGCGTTTCTCAAGCCCTTCGTGACATGAAAAAGAAAAAGTACAGGTCCTTAGAACAGAGCCTTTTTTTTTTGTTGAGTTCCCGGCGGAGAACAAGCGGCCCGAGGTCTGTTGCATAATTTGTTTATTTCAAGTCACCCAGCTAATGTGGAAGTCATGTGACGTCACCCTGACGTCACGTTTAGCTTCCACGTCCCTCCTGCAACGGTTAGGTCGCAGCAGTCGCTTTCTTTCAATGTTTCCTGTTTTGTTCTTGTCGTGATTCTTACACTCTTAAAAATGAACTTCACCGCATAGCACGCTCCTAGCCAACCATAATCTCGAATGATATCGTTACCTGCTTTGACTTGTTGAAAACGGGAGGCGTACGCCTTTTTGTGACACTTATGCCGGTCATAATACGCATACGCGTACGCCTTTTTGTGACACTTATGCTGTTCATAATTGTCACAAAAAAGGCGTACGCCTCCCGTTTTCAACAAATCCGGCAGATAACGATATCATTCGAGATGATGGTTGGCTAGGAGCGTGCTATGCGGTGAAGTTCATTACTAAGAGTGTGCGACAATCGGATGCACTTGCTGACGATTTAGCTAACCTTCGCATGATTCATTATTTCCCGGGGAACCATCCCATTACGTCGTCACAACTCATACATTTATTGTTGTTGTGGTTAATTCTCGAGCAAAGGTTCTGATGGGTTATGATATTTTTGCTGCAGTCCGTGACGTGTAATTTGGCGATAACTCCATTACTGATGCTCTTTAGAAGGTAAACACGTGCTATAGTGCGTAAAATACCGGTAATGGGTTCTATGCGTAATTCAAGCGGCACTCACTGTGGTGGCACTTATCGGAGCAACTTCATATCAACTTCGTTGGAACTCATACTCGTTTTCGTACACACGGAATGTTTTCTTGGGCATCCAATAAACTCCAATAAACAGGTGAATATGGTTCTTTACACGCACCAGTTAATGAGTACGAGCACTTCGGGACAGGTCAACTCTTGCAAGTAAACCCCGCCCACAGATCTTATAACGCGTCTGCGATTGGCGTAAGCGGGCGCATAACGCCTCCGAGTCACAATATAGTGTGCCCGCTTGCTTCAAACTGTTGTTGGTACATTGATCATGTTGCGAAAAACACCCGTCGGAGACGACGTACGCAGAGCAGATTCCCGTGTTTTCATGGTAAACGCGTAAACTGTTCGCGCTAACGAAACATATGTGAATCGGATTCACCGTAGGCACACACATTCACCGTCCACAACCTTCTCGTATATGCCCCGATATCAATGTGCGGAATAGGTCTACGTTCTCCGCTAGCGGAGACTCTGTGACTCTGTGCCTGCAACTATTGAGTTGTTTCGGAGTATAGGTACAGCTACTGTACAAAGTGAATTTGGTTAGTAAAGGGAGTATAGCGTGTTTCTCGCTGTGCGACACTTTAAAGGGACGGTCTAGACCCCACACTCACATAAGGCGAGAGGCGGAGCCTATTTTGTGCCATTATGTACGGCACAAAATAGGCTCCGCCTCTCGTTTTCAACAAATCGGGGGCGAGAACGTTGTCATTCGGGATGATGGTTGGCTACGAGCGTGCTAAGTGGTGAAGTTCATTTTTAAGAGTGTATGCTTGTTTGTGACACTTATGCAGAAATGTTAATTGTCACAAAAAGGCGTACGCCCCACGCTTTTTTACAAATCAATAGTGATACACTATTAAAACAGAACTTCACCACATAGCACGCTCATAGCCAACCATTATTCCGAATGATATCATTCTGTGTCATGATTTGTTCAAAACAGGGGAGAGGCGCCTATCTGGGACAAGATAGGCCAGATAGGCCGGATAGGGAGTTAACCGTAGGATTTCATTCATGTTCTGTAAAACGGGGAAGCTTTCACCCTTTATTTTACGTGGATGATATACGTGTGGAGCACAATCGAATGCGGTCGCAATCCGAATAGCCTCTGGATGTCCTGACTGTCGCTTTAAAGGAACAAAGAAATAGCACTTACGATATCTCGAAACTACTTGTTTAATTCAAGAGCGACCATGCAAAATATTTTCGCTGAACGGTGTTTTTAACACAACGCAACTCAATGTACGAAAAAGAAGAAAAAGTGAAAAATCAGTCGTCCGCCTAGCAGAGCTACATCAGAGGCGTGGCGCTGACCCGCTACCATGACGTATAAAGCCCAGACTGATGTAGCATAAGCACAGCGAGAAGCCGTGAGCTAGCCTCCTGATCGGTACTCCCACCGCGGGTCCTGCTGCGTCACGGGGCGACGGCAAGCCCACTCCTTCTCTTACAGTATCCCGGAAAAGGGGGCAAGAAATTCTTGAGGAATTGCAGATGAAAGACCTCTAGCACTCGTGTGTGACTTGCACTTAGATAATTGTTCTTGCGCAAGAACGCATCCTCGATTGGCTCGTACAATCAGCCGCATGCAAAAACATAAATTTATGAAGGTGCTTTGACTGCTCCTCTAAGTTACCGACTCTTGACTCTTGGTTGTCCCTCAGATGATGACCTCCTGTCTACAGGAGGAATCTCTCTTCTTTCGTACTGTTTCCTTATAGAATGCCATCATCTACTTTAGCTGATCTTCCGGGGGAGGGGGGTGTAGCACGCCTTGCTACGCACACGTTTGCCAGAATGGGCATCCAATTGATTGGAAAGCGCACGCTTTACAGCTTCCATTTCCTCCTACCTGTCCTGGTCTTTCTTCTTGCTCTTGTTTCTGTTTTTTTCCAATCATTTCAATGTCGTTTTTTATCCACCTACTAATCATCTCACGCCCAATTTTCTTGCCGTTGCGTTTCATTTTACTCTCTCGTTATTGGACTTCTTGTTCGTTTTCGCATCATTATTATTTTTATTTCCTTTTAGCGCTTAAATACGCACGCTTCTTTTAACGACCAATTGTGTCCCTGATTTATTCCATCTCCCTGCCCTTCATCGCAGAAACCCCACTTCTAACCGTTCGAGCTCAGCTTTCGGAAACGGGAGCTTACCGCCAAAAGTTCGGCAGTAATGACTGCCATTAAGGTTAGACCCTCGTGGCTCCTAATCCTGTCACTGTCTCTCGCTCTTCGCTACGTGTGCCGTGCGCATAAATTACACGCTAGGATTACGGCAAAAGCGAATTTTCCTACGGGAACTCAAGTGAGTCCCGCAGCTCGCGCGGTGCTGCAAGGTTTCTTGCTGCAAGGTGCTTGCAAGTACTCCGAAGTTTACTGTAGCCCTTTCAGCTCTGCATGTAAATCAAGACACTTTGTACTTTAATGTTCCCTCCAGATGCAGTTCAGACAATGTGCACTTTTCTGGAGTGTTTTACGGGCAACGTATACTGAGCGAGGTTAATTTACCGCCGACAGCATTATTGTCTCGTATACGCTCGCCCTGTAATCCTCCAAGTGCACGTACCTAGGTTGCCGTAAGAAGCCCGTGTACGTCGGGGGACCACTAGAACCATTCCAAAGACATGAAATGAAGCGTAAACTGCTGTGCCACGTATATAGGCGCTCTGCGGCTGCACTCGTGGAAAATGGGTCCTCTATATCGCGTTGGCTATACACAAGTGCTGTGGCTCCTGTTATTTCGAGAAAAAGGACGACACCGTCCAAACGCCATCGTTGAAACGGCGCACAAATAAAAAAGAAATCACAAAAATCGCGCTTTTTTTTTGTGGCGGAACAAGCTGTACAGAAGACAGAAGAAGCACGCAATCAAGGCGAACCGCAACTTAGCCCGTCGTTGTGTTAATTTCGTTGCTGTCAAATTATTATTATTATTATTATTATTATTATTATTATTATTTGTGATATATCAACATCTCTTATTACTCGACGTACTTGCATCATTGTACTTACATTGTAGTTACACGCCTACATCTAACAAACGATGTACTCCACGATAATGATGACGAACTGTACGTTGGTAAACACGCTGACTCCATATGTACCCACAGCCCAGGTCCGCCGCTGCTCAGCGGCAGACCCCGCGGAGCGTGGTCTTGATTAATATTCGTCGCATATGTTCCATTCTTTTTGCGGGACAAAGGTTCCAGCAGCAAATACACACACACAAAATCCACAGATGCCACAAAGGACGTTTTTGATTGCATAAGTAACAAATAAAAAAAAACAAAGTGAAAGAAAGCGAAAGAGCAGAAACAAAGAAAATGACTAAAAATGCGCAAGATGAGGAACCCAAAACAATCTTGACCGAACGGTACCCTTGCGGTTAGGAAAGTATATGGGCATACGTCATGCGGAACATCTTTCCAGCCTAATAGCTAAGGAGGTTAATTGTTATGCACCAAGGTAATCAATCATTATTGTAGGTGGGTAGAAATCCAGTGAACCGATGTAGGAAGGGAGTTGCCTCAGGACAGAAGCCGCCGATATTTCGAACAGAGACTGTTGCCCAGACTGTTGCCCAGAAGAAGAACAGTCTCTGTTCGAAATATCGGCGGCTTCTGTCCTGAGGCAACTCCCTTCCTCAATCATTATTGTAGTTATTCGGCATTTAATCTGCATTTTCTAAGAACACGCACACTTGATTGAACGAAAAACGTAAGGGAAACTTCAGCTGTAGACTGTGGAAGTCTCGCAAGTAAGCTTAAATGTAGCAAAAAGTGAAGTGAGACTCGCACTCAGTGTCAAAACTCCCTAAAAATAGGTGCTTCCTGAAATATTGTTCAATCCCTTTATGGGCTCTACACTCTTAAAAATGAACTTCACCTCATAGCACGCTCCTAGCCAACCATCATCTCGAATGATATCGTTGTGACATGATTTGTTGAAAACGAAAGGCGTACGCCTTTTCTGTGACAATTATGCTGCTCATAATTGTCACAGCATAAGTGTCCAGCATACGTGTCACAAAAAAGGCGTACACCTCCTGTTGTCATCAAATCAGGGCAGATAAAGATATCATTCGAGATGATGGTTGGCTAAAAGCGTGCTATGCGGTGAAGTTCATTCTTAAGAGTGTACGGTTGTATACTCCAACGAGGATACTCCGCCCGAGATCGAAAAATAAACAATGCCAGTCATATCTCACAGAAATGATACACAAGTAACACGATATGGTTTTTCCGTCGCTCGTTGTATGCCGTTCCTTACCCGAAACAACCAAGCAGATAATTCATTCACTTTTGTTTCAATCGCAACTGACTTATTGCTATTACATCTGAAGCTATGACAAAGGTCAACCTAAATAAGATATGGTACACCGTTTTTTTTCCTCGTCTATACTCCTCGTCCGGCACGGACGTGTATTCCGCAGTTCCGCTAGCTCCTTCCACTACATCCATAGTGAATTTTACGGGAGGGTACCTGCCTACCTGCCGTACACTCTTAAAAATGAACTTCACCGCATAGCACGCTCCTAGCCAACCATCACATCGAATGATATCGTTATCTGTCCGGATTTGTTGAAAACGGGAGGTGTACGCCTTTTTTGTGACAATTATGAACCGCATAAGTGTCACAAAAAAGGCGTACGCCTCCCGTTTTCAACAAATCAGGGCAGATAACTGTGTCATTCGAGATAGTGGTTGGCTAGGAGCGTGCTATGCGGTGAAGTTCATTTTTAGAGTGTATGGCACCGATAAGTGAAGACCCCCCTCCTGCCGATGTCCGGCGAGGCGCCTCACCGGTTCACCGCAGTCGGTCCCTTGTGGATCGCCGCCCAGAGAACTGTGAGTGTGAGGCCCCACTGCATAATGATGTTTAGACCCCGGTCGACTGGTTGTCATTTACGGAGATCGCAGTAGGTGACCCGATAGAAATGAATGGCGACGACAATAAGGGAATCCATTTACTCTTGTGATCTACAAGAAGAACCGCCCAGAGCACATGCCGGTTGTCTTCACTTCTGGCGTTGCCCGGGATATTTGTGCCGCCACTCAGGAGGCTATTAGGAAACACCGCTTCAACACGGATGGCAGCATGTGCGACCTCGTGTCGTCTGAGGGCGCCGTTGAGAACCTGCTTACTCTGCAAACAGTCGCGGGTATTGATGTGCTGATACACATTGCGAAGCCTTACGTTTCTGACGGGGAAGATCAGTGATGCTCCGGTAGTCCGGTATTTCGAACAGAGTATGTTCTTTTAAACCAAACAACTCAGGAAAAAGGTGCTGACGCCAGGATTAGAACCTGGGCCTCCTGAATCGTGAATCTAATCCTTGCGTCAGCACTTTCTTTTTTTTCCTGAGTTGTTCGATTTCATTGATTCTGGGCGTTGGATGACGTGTTGGTGTCGTCCATGTTTGTAGCCCGCCTCGGCTAATTTCTCGTTGTTTACGGAGTGTGTTCTTCTTCCGTTCTCCCTCTGTTCGAAATATCGGCTACCTTGAAATATATGCAGTGTTTCTCTCCCAAAACGGGGATTTCTAATGATGGAATATCTTAATTTGACCGTTTCAAAAAGGAGCTTCTCCCGACCTTAGGCTGCCTATACTCAACACTCTGTGACAGGCTAGCTGGACTTTCCTTCTGTCAACTTAACGTTGCCACCGTCGCTGCATGAGATTTCTTAGTCCTCAAGTGTAAGCTACGTTATCGCCCTCACACCCGAATCAAGATGGAAATGAGGAGTACTATAGTGTTTGTTTGTTTTTCTCTCTCTCTTTTGCACAACGAGTTTGGTTAGGTTCCAAATATCACAAATAAAAATTTCTAGCACCTTATTTCGATTCCTTGTAGTTATGTTTTGCGGTAGCATATACGACATATCGCGGGTCAAAACATGGACATCTTATAACAAAAAAAAAAAGAAAGTTAGGCGAAAAGAGACTTAATACTTAATGAAACATTGACCCGTACCTGTGCATCAGAAATTAAATTTCAGCGGCATAAGAGTGCTAGAAGAAATATGAAATCTGTTTTAATACAGGAAAATGATCAGAGCCAAGATACTATATTTTCGGCTATTGAATTGCTTGAAGCAATTTAGGGTGTTTGTTGAAGCAGATATAAATTTCGCGCGCTACTTCATTTTGCGAATGAAAATAACTTCACTCGGCTTTCTGTCTTCTTCATCTTCAATTTCCGAGCCTCCACTGAAAAATTGTACAAGTACACATGTGGTATTACTACGAGTAGTTTTGACCTTGAGGGCGAGGCATTCCTATTCCTTTCAGATGCCGGCACGCTACAGAAAGATGCTGACACGTGCACATCGAAAAATGAAAGAAAGGAAGTCACTAAAAGGGGGTATATGCTTATTCACACAAAAAAGAGATGTCAGCCAGGCAAGTGCCGGCTTGCTACTACTTAAAAAAAAAAGTGCGGGAGAAGACGCGATGGCAACGATGTGCTGCTTCAGAGGGTGGTCATCATTTCGGTGGCCTTGAGGTACTCGAAGAATTCCTTGGTAACATCCCTGAAAGGGTTAGCCACCTGTAGGACTCGAATCCACATCTTCTGGATCACCGCTTGTTCCAGCCTCAGAACCTTAATTTCCAACGTGCACAGTGTTGCCTGAATTACGAGGTTTATTGAAGAATGGTTGTTATACGGGGGACTTAGGGCAACTCGCACTGAAAAGGAAATGTTAGGAAAGCCGTATAACTTGACGAAGCCAGTGAGCATTGAAAGTCATTTGTGAGTGCGCTAGAATGCTGCTGACATTGTCTTTCAAAAGGGTTACGAAAGCCACTACTAGTTCCAAGGTTCGCTGTGACCAAAGTTTCATATGCAGAAGCGTTCCGTGGACTATCACGGCTAAGCAGTGTATATCACCCGCGGTTGTTTTGCATCAGGTTCAAGAGTAATGTGTACCTGAGATGGTCTACATATTCAGTTGGTGCCCCTGGCGTTCAAAAGTATTGGAGTATTGTAGTCAACACCAAGGCCCTTGAGGTTGTTCGTGGACGCGTAATAAAAAGGTGTTATTATTAAAAGACGTTATTATTATTATTTTATTTCCGTGTTGCTTTCAATTCGCTGCGGTATACTCATTGCATTGCATTGTTTCGCCCCTAAGGTGCTTCCCTCCACTATTTTGCAACCTGTTTGAATCTCTTTCACTGACTCCAGTCGACTTCTTTAAACGATTTAATGATTCATTATGCCGAGTGTTTCGTCACGAGTACGAAAACATGTAGTTAGCGCAAGTTAGCGCAGAGTTAGCGCATGAAGAGTGCGTCGATGCGGCACGCGAGCTACACCTACAGCTCTCAGAGTGCTCTCATGCATATAACATTCTTGCGGCAACTCCTCCTCCGTGAGTTTTATTCCTTTCATTCAGTTGGCACGTACGGGAACGGCGGAATTCGAGACCACATTTCTTCAGCTATTCCTGCGCAGTATTGTTACGGCAATGGAGTCAGAGAAGCGCTGAACTTTTTTTTTTCGGGGCTACATTTCGTCGTCTTGATGAAGTAGCCGTGGGCAGAGGATATATTGTGCCACCGCAAATTGTCGCAGTTTGGTATGGCAGACCTTGAAATGTACCAACAGAGTACCTCTTTCTCTTCTTTTGAAGTTCTTGGATGCTGGGCTCTGGGTCACCAAGCACCGGCCATACACGCGGTTATGGAATCATGTGACCTTCTCGACACCCTCTGGTGTCTCCCTGTTTATCTGATACTGTCTTAAGGACAGAGTACATTGTGCAGTGTGATGAGGGCCATTGGCGTATTTAGTCTACTTTCATTTGACCTCTTATTGCAGTTACTGGACTCGATATTCATTAGGTGGACCCTGCTTGTTTTCTTTTCCTTTTTTTTTGTGTGTGTGTTTTTTTTCTTCTTCTTTTAGTGCCTTTTGATCACCTTGAGGTCGGTTTATTTTCTTTTCTATTCACGAGTACTGGAGTAGCCTGGTCCGACTTTGTCGGGTCTCACATCTTCATATTTTTTATATCTCAATCAATCCATCATCCAATCAATCCCTTCTTTCGAGTTTGAGCAAAACGGCAATTACACAGCCTCAAATGAAGAAGTAAATAGAAACATATAGCTCGTGATGAAAGAAATTACGAAAGAAGGAAGTCACTGAAAAGGTTAGCCAGCTGTAGGACTCGAACCCACATCTTCTGGATTACCAATTGAGCTAAGCTAACACTTTTTTTTAAAGAACGTTTTATTTCACACTGTTACAGTTCCAGACGTAGACGTCATTTACAATGCAAGATGCGGTTTGTGATTGAGAGGGATGACACAAGAATACATGCTTCAGATGAAGTATGTACAAAAGTGTGGGTGTGATTTGAGGACCAGGATCAGCTAACACACCTCCACAGCGACTTCCAAGGGTGCGTCATATGAAGGGACAAACCAACCACTCTCTCACTCATCCCCCTTTCACTCTTACATGTTCCCTCACTCATACACGCATTCATACGACGGGATCGACGCAAGCGGCATATGTTGAACATGATGGCAATTGATGTTCTGAGGCTGGAACACATAGAAAGGACAAGTATATACAAAGCCTCAAGTACCTAAGCAATTAATGATGAAAGAAACAAGTCACTGAAAATGTTAGCCAACTGTAGGACTCGAACCGACATCTTCTGGATTACCGGTCCAGGGCTCTTACCAATTGAGCTAAGCCGTAGCCTCCTATATACTGAGTACTATACTCAGTACTATACTCCTATACTCAGTATATAGGAGGCTATGGCTAAGCTAACTAGGTTTTTTTTTTACGTTTATTATGATTCATGGCGCTAAGTACAAAAATGACATGAGTGAATGAATAACAATATTTACATTATGTACAACTCATTGAAAACTGCTGCACATTAACATAATACGGCGACAAAATGAGGCTAATGCGCGTTACAGAAGCAAACCCCACAACAACCCAAAAGTTGCGAAACGTTACGCCCCACATGAGCCCCACATGAACAAGGAAAAGTAAGCTTAGAATAATAAGGACCCGCAGAAGAAGCAGGAGCAAAAAATTTGTAATCTACTGGGCCCGTTCGTAAGAGATTGATGACGTTCAGCCACGTGTGCGCAGTTTCGTCAGAGGATGTAAACACTAAAAAGTGCGCTAATGAAAACACCATGCGATGGAATATGGGTCAGGAGCCGACCGGTGGCTCATTTGCGTCATATATACGTCGAGCGACCCACAGTGCGTATAACCCTAACAGGAGTAGGATGTCCAGAGGCAAATCGCATCCAGGCCTGACAGGAAGGAAGCGTATAGTACGGGAATTTAAATAGATGTCCCTTTTGAAGGCGCGCTGGAAAACGTCCCAAAAGAAGATGGCGTCTCGACAATTCAGAAAAGCGTGCTCAATGTTTTCCTCTTCCGGACAAAGACGGCAGTTGAAATTATTCCATGGCACCCAAAACCCTCTGTTGCGCAGCCACGCACGAAGTGGTAGCGTTCCAGTATGTAACCGATAGAAGAAAGACTTCATCTTTGGACGCACCGGCATGCGCCGTACACACAAGAGAACATCTCCACCAGGCTTGGGAGCAAACAAAGTACGGTACATTGGGGGCGGAAAACGTGAATTCAGAAGAGCGTGATAGAGGCGTTTCCGAGGCGTTTCGAAGATGAACTCTAGAGAACCTTGCCAGGAGGAGCCTGAACGAGGCTGCTGCCTCTTTCTAGAAGCCCCAAACAACCAAAGGCGTGTCATATACTGTCGACAGTAAGGGTTCCGGCAGCTCATCACGAAGAATGGCATCAATGCAGTGCTGGAGGAAAGGGTGCAGCTGGTCGCGTACAAAGAACACGCCCCAGGCCAACTGACGAACGAAAAGGCAGGACAATCCCAACCCACCTAGTTTGACGGGCCGGAACAGATTTCCACGTCTCATTGGTTCATACGACGAACCCCATATAAAGGTGCAAATGATCCGCTGGACTCGATTAATGTGTGTTCTTGTGAACGGGAGTACTTGCAGGTAATAACTTATGCGAGAAGCAAAAAACGTATTTGCCACATATGCACGACCGAAAATGAAAAATCCAAAGGTTTCCAGGTTGCCACCAGGTAACGCAGGTGACTCAAGAAAGAAGTCCAAAAAGACCGTGAGTGTCTTGAACAGTTGAGGTCAATTATCAAGTATTTGGGAGCTGGCGTAGACCATGACAAGCTTGCCATAAAGCTCGGCGTGGAATCCCACCGCCCTAGCCAGGATCCACTGCACTTAGGCCAGCTAATGCGACGCCACTGGCATCACAAAACCTTCGCACATGACATATCGCACGATGGATGTTGCCAACCGTTCCGCAGAACAACGTTACATCATAAGCAAGAACTTCGAATGCGTGCCTTCGAGAACCGCGAACATACGGGTCTGCCAGAACCGATCGGCACAGCGGCTCAATGTAAAGCGCAAAGAGGGGAAGGGAGAGCGGGCACCCCTGTCGCACTGAAGACCTCACGGGCATAGGGTTCGAAAGGCTTCCATTGACTTGGAACTGCGTGGTGACACCCCGATAGCACAATCACACCCACTTGAGCAGTACACATCCCACGTTCACGCGACGAAGTAGCCAAAAAAGGAAGTCGTGGCCAAATCGGTCAAACGGCTTTTCGAGATCCAGCACAACTAATGCCGCTGATAGCCCAAGGAAGTTGCAACACTCGACCACTGATCGCTCCACATGCGCGTTTGTGAATATTGTACGGCCCTTCATTCCGTAAGTAACAACATACGGCATAGTAACAACATAGGGCATGAGCTCCTGGAAGAGGGCAGTGAGTGCATTCGCAAGTATTTTGTAATCCATGTTTGCCAATGTTATGGGGCGGTAGTTGCTTAGTAGCATACGAGGTTCAGCATCAAGTTTCTTGGGAATAAGAACCGTACGCGTACGTGTAAATGACTGTGGTAGCATGCTACAAGAGAAGGCAGTATTAAATACGGCAGACAATATTGGCGCCACCGAGTCTTTAAAACATCTGTAAAACTCAGGCGTCAACCCATCAGGACCGGGGGCCTTCCCTGCCTGTAGAGTGGAAATGGCTGCGACTACTTCGTCAACTGTGGTGGGGCCGCTCATCGCATCCGCTACATCCTGTGGGACTTGCGGCAATAAGGCAAGCAGTGAGCGTGCTAGTGGTACGTTCTGCAACGGCACCTGCTGACCAAATATCCCGGAAAAATAATCGAAGAACGCAGCTAAGATATCTGCTGATGAGGACACAGTTTCGCTGCAAACTCGGACAGAGGAAATGTGATTCTCCACTGCATGGCGGGTTTCTGCAGCAACATAGTACTTGGTAGGACGCTCATTGTCATGTAACGTACGAGCGCGGGCTCGCACGGCAGCACAGCTATACTTCACATGCATCAAATCATTGATGTCTCGCTTCACCTGAGTTATATCGTCAGAATAGGCACCTGGATCATGTGCTTCCAGCTGTAAGAGTTGATAAAGGTCCGCCTCCAAAGCACGCAAGTGCTGTCGAGCTTGTGGGCTAACTAGCTGAGCTAAGCCAATCAGTGACTTCCTTCTTTCATCATTAATTTCTCAGGCACTTGAGGCTTTGTATGTATTTGTCCTTTCTATGTTCTAGCTATAGAACATCAATTGCCATCATGTTCAACATATGCCGCTTGCGTCGATCCCGTCATATGAATATGTGTATGAGTGAGGGAACATGTATAAGTGAAAGGAGGATGAGTGAGAGAGTGGTTTGTTTGTCCCTTCATATGACGCACCCTTGGAAGTCGCTGGGGAGGTGTGTTAGCTCCTCCTGAAGAGGTAGCCCGTGCTATTGCTTCTTTAAAATCTGGAAAATCGCCCGGCCCAGATGGCCTTACTGCCGAATTTTACAAAACCTTCCGTACCGCTCTCGCGCCGTTACTATCAGAAGTTTTTAATGCGGCTTTCGAATGCGGATGCCAGTTTCTTTTCGTGCGTCACACACTGTGCTCATCACCAAGAAGACTGACCCGACGGAGAGGCGTAAGGTTGGAAATTACCGCCCTATCACTCTGACGAATGTTGATTAGAAGATCATCGCAAAGGTCCTTCCGGAGCGCTTGCAGTGTGTCATTACAGACATCGTGGGTGTCCATCAAGCGTACGGCATCAAAGGTCGCACAATATTCACCAATGTTCACACGACGCGCTCGACTGTAGAATGTTGCTCGCTGTTAAGGATGTGTGTGGGAATGTTGAGTATAGATATCAAGAAAGTCACAGTTTTCTATTTCGTGTGCTGACTCATGTAGGAATCGGTTCAACTGTGCTCAAGTGGATCCAAATGTGTTATAAGGATGTTGATACCCGCCTTTTTGTCAACGGAGTTGCTTCAGATCCATTGCGAATTCGATGATCGGTGACACAAGGGTGCCCTATGTCAGCACTCTTGTTTTCCTTGTACCTTGAACCCCTTTGCCGGTTCATCTTAGCAGACAGGGATTTGCGAGGTTTTATTCGTGGGCACTACAGCATTAAAGTTCTAGCCGATGCTGATGACGTTGCCTTTTTCTGTGGCTCTATAGGCGAAGTGTCACGCGTGTTGGCACATGTTCACCAGTTCTGCTTGGCTTCTGGTGCGCGTGTCACCTGGTCGAAAAGCTCTGGTTCTTGGTTGGGAATGCCACAGAGCTTCCCTACCGAGTTGGCGGGTTTGTCCTGGTCTAGGTCCCCTTCTGTCTACCTTGGCGTTCCTCTGGACCTGGTTCGATCGACAACGAGTTTCTGGACGTCGCGTGTCGCTAAGCTGCGGCAGTGCGTCAGAACGTGGAATCCACTCCAACTGTCGGTCTTCGCTCTGGCTTTTGTGTGCAATGCGAGGTTGGCTTCGCGCATTGGAATTTCCAGCAAGTGTTGCCTTGTGGGGGTGAATCGCCCAGCCCATCATGATCCAATGTATGTGTGTGTGTGTGCCTTGTGGGATGATACCTATCAACAAGATTCACAGAGTTTTTGCTACTTTCGTTTGGAACTCGCAGTACGAAAGGACACGGCGTGAGAATCTCTTTCGTGGTCTCTCCAATGGGGGTCTTCACTTGGTGCACCTTTTTGTCCGTCAACTTGTGTGGCGAGTCTGTCTTCTCCTCGATGAGACTCATCCGTTCCTGGGACACTGTATTTCTACTTTTTTAAAGGATGAGCTACCTCGGATAGTTGTATCCACCAGTGTACGACACACCACTCTACTTATGGGGGTTCTACAAGGAAGTTGCTGACACTATATACTTCCTCGCCAGGCGGTTTTCGTACGAGTTCATCTTTCAGGCCTCGCGTCGGTCCCTGTATTGGGCTGTTGTTGACTCTCTTTCCCCCCCTCCTTTCTACCGGCAGCTTTTCGGCTCGCATCCCGGGGAGGATGTGCGAGTGCGAGTGAGGAAGATGCCTGTAGAAGCTAAGTTGAAAGACTTTTTCTTCCACCTACGCACAGGCACTCTACCTGTGCGCGCTTGGCTGCGAGAACGAGGTTTCTTCGTGGCTTTCAATAACTACAACTGTAGGCTCTGCCCAGAGGAGGAGACCATCAAGCATGCTTTCCTGTCATGCAGGGATGCTTTCTTCTTCTGGGACGTGTTCCAGCGTGCCTTCAAGAAGAACATCTACCTCAGTGCGCGGGCTATTCGGTACCGCCCGGTCCGTCCAGGCGGCGAGCTCCCGTGGGACGTACTTATTTTGTTAGGTTTGTACTCGTTGTGGATATCTCGTCGTATTAGAGACCGCAAGGATTCTCCAGTCGGCTCCTGGCCTTTCTCCAGGAGGTACGTGACGTCACTGTGTAGGTTTCTAGTCTCCCGAACAGGTAGTGCAGAGGACCCTATCTGGCTCAAAGTATTTGAGCGTGTTCTGTCAAGCCCCACGGAGTATTAATGGACTGATCCCGGTCCTCAAATCACACCCACACTAATGTACATACTTCATCTCAAGCATGTATTCTTGTGTCACCCCTCTCAATCACATACCTCATCTTGCATTGTAAATGACATCTACGTCTTGAACTGTAACAGTGTGAAATAACACGTTCTTGAAAGAAGTGTTAGCTTAGCTCAATTGGTAAGAACCCTGGACCGGTAATCCAAAAGATGTGGGTTCGAGTCCTGCAGCTGGCTAACCTTTTCAGTGACTTCCTTCTTTCATCATTAATTTCTTGGGCACTTGAGCCTTTGTATGTATTTGTCCTTTCTATGTGTTCCAGCCTCAGAACATCAATTGCCATCATATCGCTCGTATTTTTCGTGTCAAGATGGTTCCATCGACACATTTTTAAGAAATATTAAGGGTGCCCCAAAGGACGTTAAAGAAACTGTCTATGAGTCGTACATTCGTCCGGTTTTAGAATATTGTAGTGTGATTCGGGACCCAATGGAAAATGGTCTCAAGAACAAACTTGAGAAGATCTAAAAACGAGCCGTTAGGTGGGTAACAGGCAACTACTCGCCTTATGTTAGGTCCTGTAGCTTACAGTCCGTGCTGGGTTGGACCATGTTAGAAACTCGTCGTAGGATAGCAAATCTCAGATTCTTTTTTGATATTTATCATGGTACCATCGCTATTTCGCGTGACCTTTATTTGATGTCCCCAAACTTCATTTCCGATCGACTAGATCACAAATGTAAAATTGAACCATGTCGTTTTCGCACATCTATGTTTCAAAATTCATTTTTTGTTCGCTCAATACTACATTGGAGCGTCCTTCCACGTGACCTTGTCCTCTCAAACTCGGGTACTCTGTTTTCACAAAAACTGTTTTTTTTTTTCTTTTCGGAGCAAGGGCACACACTTTGGTTAGATGTTTTACTTATCAAATCCGTGTCACTGATGTGATATCACGCTATACATGCTTTTGGCTCAATGCGTCTGTTGGCTCAATGCGTACTACGTGTTATTGTATTTTGTTAGTACGGCATGTCGTGTACTGCACTCCTCCCTACGTAATTCCACTGATGTGGAGCAGTAGGGTATGACTGATAAATAAATAAATTTTCGTTCGCGAAACAGACAGCTCGGTTCTCTTTCGTCTTAGTTCAGCCTCTTGTGTATTTCTTGGCTGTTGACACATCTGGAAGCTCAACTTTCGCTGTCGTGTCGGAAGGGACGGAACTATAATGGCACAGAATTATTTCGTCAACGGTGAAAATACTGTTGCACCTGTTATACTGTTGCACCAGGAAGATTAGCTTTTTTTAGTACAAAAATGTTATAGGCATTGTCAACACAAAGCAATAAACGTCACACGGATTCGTCGACAGCCACTGTTTCCTTTCTAGCTTCGTTCCCTGCACCTCCTGACACGTGTTGCTATTGCGCCACTGGTAGAAGGCCTTGGGAAGCACTTTAAATACACGCAAGAGAAGAGCAACTGCTAAGCACACGTTTCAGGTTCCACGTTACAAGGTCGAGGCGATACAGTAGGACACACCGGCAAAGAAATGATATTTGGCGAGGATGTTTTCAGCAGTCACTATTTACTGTTAAGTTCGGTTTCCGAAGCTTCACTGGCAAGGAAAACGAGGTACTATAGGTGATGAAACGTGGGTTAAAAAATAGCTTTTGAGTTTTCCGCATGTTTCTGACGGCAGAAACCTAAGAATAACCGGGAGGTAAAAACAAACAAACGTCGAAAGCGCCGAAAGACAATTCATATATTCTCGCTGGTTGCCAGAGCGCTGAAAGAAACTGTGTAGCGCAGGTTCTTCAAACCTGCGTCACACTTTCCGCTTTATTTCGCCCAAATCGCCCGCGCGAATCTATTTAATTAATTATTGTAGTTTCGGGTCATCATTACATAATTAGCTAATTGTTTAATTAAATATATTTTCTTCATGAATTCAGTAAACTAATAATATTAATAATCTGCTCATTTGGGCTCATGAACAGCACGTGTCCGAGAAATGAATTCGACATGGTTACAGTTGGGCTAATTGAAGCATGAAGTGCTTCCAGTATAGCCTTGTCGCACCGCGTCAACTGCTATGGAAAACATTGGGATAACTGCACAGAAACGAAGTTTGTCCATTTGTTGCGCAGGAAAACACTATATTGGATGTAACGTGTGAGATTACACTGGTTTAGATTACATAGAAAAAAGAAAACATGAAGATTACACTGCCAACGCGGTTAAGGCTGGCTGCTCCAATGCGGCATGTGGTGAGCTGTATCGGGGCAACACGTCTTTGTGGACAGCAAGAAAGCAACCGTATCACACATAGCGCAGGAGTGAGCTGCTTTCCTTCATGTCATACTACACTGTTAAAACAGAACTTCACCACATAGCACGCTCCTAGCCAACCATCATACCGAATGATATCATTCTGTGTCATAATTTGTTGAAAACAGGAGGGAGGCGCCTATCTGGGACAAGATAATCTGTCCCAGATAGGCGCCTCCTCCCATTTTCAACAAATCAATGCACAGAATGATATCGTTCGGAATGGTGGTTGGCTAGGAGCGTGCTATGTGGTGAAGTTCTGTTTTAACAGTGTAGTGACTTTAACGTAGGATCATTATTCACATTTCGCGCTCAATCATGTCATCGTTCCATAACTGATTCTGGCCAGTGTGCCCTGGGGTAGTAAGCCAGAAATTAAGTGGCAATGTTCCTCACCTATTGTCACTACGTGTATCTGTTGTTGGAAGAAACTACAGCCGTTCGAATTTCTGCTGTGTCCATATTCCATCCTATTTTGCATCTGGTATCAGGATATTTAATGTGCGTTTTGTATCTTGCCGTATTCAGATATATCCTGACAATGAGGGCTTCCAAATGTTGTACCTATTACTACCAACCCAATTAAACCACAACACAATGGAATGTTATCCAGGAACTCCACTTTCTCGGAGGACAAAAATGTTTTATTTATGCGGCACAACGCATAATCTGTTGATAAAGCGCAGCTCTGTCACCATCATGAAAGGAGGACACTATTCCAACTGTGTGAAACTTTGTAAAAGCTCACCTCAGAAACGGGCATGCTTTTCCTAACGTGTTATTCCATAATCAATTAGGTTGACATTAATCCAGCCTGAAGTCCCAGTACGGTAAATGCCGAAACCCTGTGCGCGGTAAGCGCCGACGAAACGAGGGTTCTCGTTCAAGAATTTGGAGTCCATAAGTATGAATTCCCACGAGTTATTTGGTCTGAGGTGCAGTTTGAAAGTACAAAGCATAAGGTAAGAAAATAAGTCAGCGCACGTCATTATTTGTTTTTGAATCATAAAATAAAGTTATTGTTGTTTGTTTTCGAAGAGGTGAGATCCTCGAACCATCATTGCAGAGTACACCGATAAACAAAAAAAAAAAAAAAAAGAAAAAATTTTTCGATATTACACAGCATTGCAAGTTACACAGTTTGAAAGCATCTTGGTTTCTCAAGACATGCATGGAAGAAACCGACAGAACGAAGATACGTATAAAGCACAAATACCTACCATCTCTTTTGTTTTCTTTCCAAAGGCGCGGTCAGTGTTGCTCTCGTTACACGTTACAAGTATACTCCACAAACCACGTAATAAACGTCTACCCGATTTTTATCCGAAACCGAGTAAAAGAAAACAGAAACGTTTTCGCAAGAGCGCCGGAATGTCGACACTCCTTCCCGTCAGATAAAACGGAAAGGAAAAAGCACGGTCGCGGACAGGCACTTGCCCGCAACGCGAAAAATTGCTGTCTAGCAATTTGATCGTTTGTCTCACAATAAAACAGTCGCTTAACTTTCTTTTTTTTTTTAATTCGGTGTTAGCGCACCGAAGCAACTGTGGCTATGAGCGGCGTACAGAAGTGGACAGATGGAGAGAGAACAACAGAATCGAGCGGGGCACAGGGGGAGGCTACTATGTGTTCTGGGCCGACTTCAGAGGGAATTGTGCCGACATTCGTCTGAAAAGTCTGCGGGAAAACCCATGGAGAACCTCAGACAGCGCAGCTGGTGGTAGGATATGAACCCACGACGTCCCAGTCTGTCTTCTCCAGCACCACCTCTTTTTGTGCGAAACCGTTATTTGTCTTATAGGAAACACACTCACAAATCTGTCCCGCACATCAGTATGCAATACTCTGCCCTTCATGAATGGTGGCGAATGATGGCATTTCAACACAGTAAAACAACGACCTCTATGCGCTACATATGTATGAATCACTTTCTCTTCCATCTCAACGACGGATAACATGACCCCTCCTGGCGCATTGCTGTGCTCCGCACATACCAAGCACTCGGTGGGATAAACATCGTTCACATGATATTGTTTGCAGCTGGACAAACAGTTGCTGGCATTTTAATTTCGCGGAACATTGACGACACATAATAGTCTTGGTACGGTTAGATGTCCGCGACGGCGGAGCAGAATTAGTTTTCCATGTGATTTCTTCAGTTGTGCGTGATCGCATTAAGCAGACCGTGCACATTCCACTCCCCAAAAGGTGTAGCATATACAGTTACTTTTCATCCTCGAACAGTAGTAGCGGACCACTACAACTGTACACTGTACACTGCTGTACGTTGTCTGTATGCTATTGTGCATAGACGTTCACAAGTTCATGCATTTTAATATGATGTTGGTCAGCTAGAAATCTACTCGCCTATAATGCTTCCATCACACTTTAAATATCTCGTTATCGTGCTGAGAAAATTCAATGCAATGCATCTCTAAGAACATCAACCTCAACTGATTAAAACACGCGTTAATTTGTATAAACAGTAAACATTGCCGTTGTGCCGAAAATTAACTTGTATGCATGGCGTTTCACATGGCACGGGTTCAACAGTGTTTGACCTTCACCACGTACTACACGACTCATTCGCAATGCATCTCTAAGAACATCAAACTCATCTGATTAAAACACGCGTTAAATTGTATAAGCAATAAACATTGCCGTTGTGCCCAAAATTAACTTGTATGCATGGCGTTTCACATGACATGGGTTCAACAGTGTTTGACCTTCACCACGTACTACACGACTCATTCGCATTCAACATCCTTCCTCTACCGCCACATGAGTGCGATAATAATAATTTTTTTCATCACAAGATTGAAGGGAAAGATATCAAACCGTCATCCTGATCACGGTCTATTCCAGCCGTCATCCTGACATCCACAGCAAGGAACAGTTTATGCAGGCAAACTTCACAACTAACGGCCGAAAACAAGGCGCTGCGACGCCTTACCCGTGGCTATTTCCAACGCTGGCGTCATGCACGTGCACGGCTGTCCCTGTCGAGTCTCTTCAGGGCTTAAGGGGAATTGTGTTGATCCACTCTCTGTCGACCGAGAGAAGACGCCGTCTGTCTCAATCGTGTTGCGATAATATTTTTTAGTCTCAATCCAGAAACTCCATAGATCGAAGGATTTTGTCAAGAGCTTAGCTGTTCATGTGTTCCAGCAAAATCTACTAGCGTAAAATTTGGCTCAGCAATAATGGTAATGCTCCATCAAGGGGCACTTGAGATATATCCCATAAGTAAATATTCATGATGCGTAAGCCACATAATAAATAAACACAAAGTACAACAACAACAACATATATATTGTGATGATGAAGTGGGGAGGTTTTCCACTCTATGAGTGGAACGCTACCCCATAGCTAGGGGTCTAATATGAGTGGTGACAATGATCAGTGATGACGATGAGAGATGACGGGAATGATCGAAGTGGCGATGACGATGCTTGACGTGATCGTGGTGGTGGGAGTGTCCGAGGGCGCTGCTGGGGTCATAGTGAGTCCTTTAGGCCTGTCGCCTCAAAGAAGTCAACCACGTGACGTAAGGCCGTCCTGGAGTCGGCCGCGGTGTCCCAAGGACCGAGGATGGTCGACAAGTTGAAGGGGCGGCAGCCAAGGGTGGCAAGCTGCGACTGCAGTGCACGCCTCTCGTTGAGATAGGTCCGGCAGCTGAGGAGTATGTGCTCAACGTTGGCAAGTACGCCACACTCGTTGCACATAGGGCTATCCTCACAGCCTAGCTGGTATCGATAGGACGGAGTGAAGGCCACATTCAGACGTAGCCTGTGGATGAGTGACTTCAGAGGACGAGGAAGCTTTGCAGGCAGTCGGTATGACAGCGTTGGGTCTACATTCCCCAAAGAGGACATAGTTGGAATGTCGTGTTGCCACTGTAGGGTAGACCAGGAATCGGACAAATGCCTGAGGAGGGATCTTCTGTCTCCTCTCGAGAGTATAATGGGCATAGAAGGTCGTTGTTGGTGTGCAGCGGCAGCGGCAGCGTCGGCCTCGTGGTTCCCAGTTATTCCGCAATGCCCTGGAACCCACTGAAAGGCAACGTAGTGGGAGCGATCTTGTAGGGACTTCAGGGCGCACAGGATGTCTATCACCACTGAGGCAAGGGAACCGCGGATGCCCATGTTCTTAATGCACAGGAGAGCTGCTTTGGAGTCTGTGTAAATTACCCAGTGCCGCGGTTCACAGTCTTCCGCATATGTCAAAAATAACAAGATAGCATAAAGTTCAGCGGATGTCGATGAGGTACGGTGAGATAGACGACACCCACGTGTAACAGACTGTGATGGAATGGCAAAGGCTGAAGATGAAGTGTCCCTGGTCGACGATCCACAACACAAAGTACATTTGCATCGCATCTGTGCAAAACTTCGGTAAGACTTCCGTTATACCATATCAAAGCGTAGTTACAAGTATTCAGACTAAATAGAGCTGTGGCAAAGTTGCTTTTCAAGGTAACACTTCATATCAATCTTCGTAATACGTATTTTACAAACATGCCGAATGTGGTGCTTCGGTAGTTACTTGGTTACTTTCTGCCCACGCCCCTGTTGACTTACTCAGTAGCGAGTTTCAGTAAAGCTGATCAATAGTTAAAAATCTTCTTGGAGCCAAAAAGTGCATATTTGAATCATCCTATGACATAAAAATACAAATACAAGTACAAAAATACGAATAATATTGTCTCTGGCACCGATATGCCCCTGTAAAGCGTGCTTTGCGTGCGTAGCACCGGCTCCTTGCGAAAAAGCCTACTTAACACGACGTAACATGTTTATTTATTTTCTTTATTTTTTTCGTTCATTCATGTCAGTGACAGTCACAACGGGGCTCTGTTCTCGCGGGGACTATCCTCTTCTCACATTGCATGCTTTTCTTGCGCATTTCTTTTTATCATAACTTCCCAGTGACGAAACCATTACAGCAGTGGAAGGTATGATATGAAAGCTTGATAGGTAGTTTAATTTCGTAGGAGATGTTGTAAATGCTAGTAGCTCTTGACGATGTTTTGTGCCGACCCCGCACTTCCCCACTACCTTCACTGCTTTCGTCACAAAGTTTGAACACTCTAAACGTGCTCCTTTACACTTTAAACTCCTGTTAGTTGCTTAAAACAATTTTTGTGAGAAAGGTGCCGCAGCGTTGCGAAAGGCAGTCCTTCACTTAACTTGTCAAATATACTTATTTAAATAACCGAACGTTTTAGCGCACTTCAATCCTCAACGATCTGCATCTAGACAACAAATAAAGTATTTAAGACTATTAAAGTTACCGGAAAGCTTATTGATCCATGTCACCAGAATGCGAAAATACCCAGACAAGCAACGAGCAAAGCCCACTTATTCACAACAGCACTAAATTCTTTGAGTCCTCCGCGATATTTAAAAGTTGTACTCACTTGATGAATCCTCTCCATTAAGTATCGCTGTTGCAAGGTGTAGCGTTGCTCCTTTTCGCCTTCTTTCTTCTTTATTTTCTTTCCTCTTCCTCGTTTTCTCACCGGCGCATCGAAACGTCAAACGTCACAGCACGGGGAAGTATGACCTCGAAACTGATCGCCCTCGCAGTCAATCCATGTGCTCCAACGGCGCTTGTTTTGACGGGCCAGCAGCCCCGTCGCGTCTCGCACTGTTGCATCTTCGCGAGCCCCACTTCGTTTATATTGCTCGCGTGGGCGACACTCTGATCGGCCCAGGGGCATGCCGGGAAGTTGCCACGTGACCGTGAGAGCCGCGAGAGTTCCGGGAGAGTGAAAAGGCGACCAGAGAGAAGGCGTGAGAGGGGTGTTGTAGCGCACGTTGGAAATTCGTCTGAATTGGTGACAGCTAAGTGGATGGAGCAATGTAATATGTCGCACTTTGAAGTGTTTAAGTTTAAAGATATAGTGGTAAGGATAAGATGAAGCTGGAAGTAGGTCTATCTACGTGTTACCACCATGGGTTCCGTGATGACATTGTGGGTGGTTCCCGAAGAGCATGATGCAATGGAAAGGAAGGCAAAGTGATCGAGACCTCGCTGGGCACGTAGGATATTGTTATGCATGGCTATGACTTCCATTACTGCAGCGCTTCTTACAGCGAACGACGCGTGAGCTGTGTGTCATTATTAGTAGCTTAGCGCGGGTGTTGCTGTTGAGTTTGAGTTTCAGTTTGAATGGTAAAAAAAAGGGGAGAAACTGAATTCGTCAACCGACGAATTCTGTTGTACTCCCATAATGAGCCCCTAAATGAATGAGCCCCCCAGAAACGAAGAGAAAATAACAAGAAAAATGAAAAGGTAAAAAAAAAAAAAAAACATCACCCCTCCCTCTCCCCGAACTGCATATGCACGTGGATATCTACACACAACCTACACATGCCTAGCACGCCGTCCTAAAATACACGAACGGACGCGAACCCAATGCTGGTGTACCCGCGTTTACCCGCAGATGCCCGCACAGTTTTGCTATTTGCGGGTACAAATTCAGTGTCGCCGCATGTTGCGGGTAGAATGCGGGTGTAGCCGCAATGCGTCTGTAGGTAGTGCGGGTGAACCCGCGTTACTCGCATCCACTAAACTAACCTTTTGTCACCCTAACTTACTGAATTAATTTTGGCATGTTCTGCACTTTTCACAAAGAAAAATATCTGAAAAAGTAAACTTTTTCACATATCCCATGCTCATGTAGCCTTTCACTGGAGCACCTGTGGTTCTGAATTAACTGACAAATTCGACATCGAACATTAAGCGAAACGGCACTTACTCGTGAAAATTCCTATCGCTCCTTTCAACGCAACTCTGTCCGGCAACACACGAGCCGATAACCTCACAATATGGCGATCAAACTGTTCTAGCTGTTCCCATATGCCAATCGTTCTCACACGGATACCGTAAAAATAGAACTTCACCGCATGACACACTCAGAAAGAACCTTAATCCACAATCATGTTGTTCTCTTGTCCGATTTGTTTTACAGTTTTGCTATTCGCCAGTAGAAATTGCGAGGCAGAAATGGTAGGTTAAAACGATAACGAAGATGGGCTCACTAATTCTGTGACTCATCTAATCAGTCAACAACACAAAATTGAGAGGCGCTGCAGGTTCTGGATAAAATGTGTGTGTAACCGCACTGCGTCCGCGGGTAGCTCGGGTATACTTGCATCACATATGCCGCGGGTTGTGGGTGCGGGTACGAATAACGCCGTTGTTCTTGCTTAGGAGCAATCCCGAAATTCGCGGTCTCCCCCCCCCCCCCCCCCCCGCCGGCGCACTCCGCCACTATGCGGGAGGCTGCCTTACAGGATGTGAATTCAATGGGAGACAGAGTTTATGCCAATTAACAGCAAAACAGAATACAATTTTTAAGATGTCATCGTATCGTCTAATAGAGAAGAACATAATGTAAAGAACCCCTGGAGACATGAAAGGCGCTAGCAGAATATAAACCTAGTGCGCCCTGGCCAAATTAATTTTAATGCATTGCGCCTTTAGGGATTCTGTCGATTTTTTGCACAGCGCCCATGTTTAGACTTCGATTTTTCGACAAAGACATTCATATCCTGGAAATGTCATTGCCTATTTTCGTTCAGTACGTCCTCCAGGCCACATACCAACCACGGCACGATGTGTGAGTGTTAATCCTGATGCACCCAGGGCCTTCAAAGTTGCAACTCAGACAGGGTTCCCCTCCTAAACGCTCGACGGACTAAGTCCCAGCATTATCGTAATACGCATGCGCTGAGACTGTACGGTCGGTCTGAAGCAGTTCGAAAGGCAAACGGTCATTTTTTCCAGAATTCGAAAGGGCTGACAGAATAGACAACTTTATGTTGAGTGAGTAATATAAAAATGATACCGTTTTGTATTTTATACCTCTTTTATATACACACTAACAACTACAACTTGATAAAATTGTCCCTTTCGAGTGCCGTTTTGGAAGCGATTTTGTCAAACGCGACCTCTCAGGGTGCAACTGGGCAACAAGGTACGGGGTTCAAACCCCGTGATCTTACTTTCACACATACATATTACTAAATTAGCATAGGACATCTTTAATATTATTTTTATATCAAATGATATTAAGCCCTGAAGTTGACGAAATCGGCTACTTGGCCATTTCGAGTGCCGTTTTGGAAGCGATTTTGTCAAACGCGACCTCTCAGGGTGCAACAGGGGAAGATACGGGGTTCCAACCCCGTGATCTTACTTTCACGTATACCTTTTACGAAATCTGCTTAGGACATCTTTAATATCATTTTTATACCATGATATTAAGCCCCGAAGTTGACGAAATTCGCCATTTCGCCAATCGCCACCGGCGATATTCTACGCTGTTCCAGTTTCTACTCCCCTATAGGTACAGGCTATACTCAATCCCATGCCAGTCTTCATACCATGGATCCATACAACTGGTTATACAATAAACATTGGAGTTCTAGTTGAAGGCTATAGGCTGGGATGGAAGGAACGGGTCGCACCATCAAACCGCGTTATTGTTGTTTCGTTTCAAGCTGATCTATACTCGCTGATTGCTATGCAATTTATTTTTGGAGCACCTTACATTTTCCACGTATAACTATACTACGGAATACAACAGACATCTGTCGACGTCTGTACGCCGCTCATAGCCGCAGTTACTTCGCGGCACTAACACAATAAAAAAAAAATACATCAAGATCCGTACGGTGCATCCGATGCACCCTACATTCGTAGTTGTAAGGGACGAATGTCGCCTCGGTAGAAATGCTTTCACCCGCTGGGTGACGTCACGGAAATGTTTCCTTTCCAGGCGAGGGGCGGCAGTCGTGCATTGTCATTCAGAGATGCGATAACACACCACCGAACGCTTTTCAAAATGAACACCCAGAAAAACGCTCATTTTCGTGTTATTTTGGTTTCGTCACTGATTTTCCTACCTGCGGAAGGCAAAATCTATTGACATGGGACTTAGAAACTGCAACATCTGTTGTAATTGTCTGTTCTTGTGTTGTTGTAAATTGCCGTGTGACCTATCCACCTGCGACTATACCTACAAGTATGGGTAAACAGTATTGTAAATACACTAAAATAAAATTCACTCAGTGTTCTCCACTTCTTCACCGCCTCGTGTGTCGGTGACTTGCTGTATTCCTACTCACTGCTGGGATGGGTTTGGGAATATACGCGCCTTCGATTCGGAATGTATTTAGTTCTGCACCAAAATCTCTGGTCCAACGAAGTCGCGTTTGATCAAACCACTGCCACTCGCAGACATCACCACTCGCATCGCCACAGCACTCGCAGACGCCAAATTATCCATATCTTCCATTTCACTTAGTAATAACTCTGGATCTAAACGTGATATCGAAGATGTCATCATTTAATTACGTAGTCTGTATATCCATGCTTAATAGCTATATTAGTCCGCGGCCCATACCTGTTTTCCTTGCTAGAGCCTGCGAAGTAGCGTTTGGTCATATCGTTCATTTTCAAGCGACCAAAGAACAAACAGGAGAGAAGATCACACACAAGTCGCTTTGTTGTTTCGTGTTTGTTCTTTGGTCGTTTGTGGATTTACACCAATCATCCCAATCTATATACTTCAGACATTTTGCCAAATCGTCGCCCAAGTGGCACTCACTGGCGCCAAATTGTCAGTTTCCCCTATTTTAGCTCGTAATAACTCTTGATACCAACTTGATACTGGCGGTATCATCATAAAATTACGTAGTCTGTGTATCGTCTGCGGACCGTAGCTGCCCAAGCAGCAAAATGCACTGAAAGTCGAGTGCAATAGGGGTGGACGGGTAGATGAAATGCCTTGAACAGATTCATGAAACTAGAGAACACTGATAAGACACATACCGTCCACCCCTAATGCACTCGACTTCCAGTACATTGTGCTGCTTGGATGTTGTCCTTGCTGCACCCTTACAAGTCGCACAATTTGTCGTCCAGGAGGCTATCACGGGCGCCAACCTGCCAATTTCATCCGGCAATCTCTCGATATCTGGAAAGTCTCATGCTCGTTCTCACGTCTTATTCTTTATCTTACGCGAAAGCTCCCGGGCATGTTATCGGTGTTGTTATCAGGTCGGGGCGCGAAAAGGGAATTGTTCGCCTCAGATATCTCCTCCTCTTCCTTGTCCAAATCTGTTCCTCCTCACGCACTCACGCATCACTCTGTAAACTTAGCTTCCTTAAGTAGTCCTCTGCTATCAGGTCAAGCCGGATTTCAGAGGGTGTGTCTCGTATGCTGCTTTTGAAAGTACCTTGCGTGATAGCCGCCGGGTAGCCAGTTTTGTTTACATGTGAAGTGCGGGCATCTTTTTTTTTTTTGCCACAGCATCGCTAACTATGCCAGCACCTAAAAGAACTCTTCATTAGGGACCAGATGCTTCATTTAAAAAATAAATGAAAAATGGAAATGCAAAGAAAACTGAATCGAAATTAGAAAGGTTACACGGTAAGGCTTTGCGTTTTATATATCTGTATCGTCCTTGCACAGGCGGGTCTTCCGACTGTAGCTAAAATATTTGATGTCACTAGGTTAAAGCTTCAGTGCTGCATTTATAGAGACACACTGCGCATCGATAAGTCCCGGTGTTTAAAACCTTTCGTTGGTAAGCCAGCTACGAGGAGCTCATGACAAACACTTTGCAGAATCTAAGTTTCGCACATATTGTTTCCGTTTTTCATTCCTCGTTCGCAAAGTGAACGAATGGAACCAGATGCAGTCTAATGCGTTAAGTTGATTAGTTGACTGGTGAAGTGATTTCTTCTTCGCTTCTTTAGAAATACATTTGTTCGCAAACTGACATGACAGGATCATCGTTGTGAGTATGTTGTATTCCTTGTCTGATTTCTTGTATCGTATACCCATGCCTTATGTTGTATCGTCTGATCTTATTGTAGCCTTAAGACCGATAGTTTGTCGTAAATAAATAAATAAGTAAAAATGCCATGAAGTTACTCGAACGAGCTCCAAGAAAAAAAAAAGGAAGAGGAAGGAGTAACGGGGTAATAACTTACCACTTTTACTCCATATTTCCACTCCTCCTGCTGTCAGTTAATGCTCCCTGCATTTGTCAAGTAACTCCATCTCTGCAAATAGCTACTCCCACATCCCAAATGCTACAATTGTCTTAATTACATATTCATTGGTTTTCCACAAAGGTAGCTGGTGAGCTTATCATCCTTACGGGAGAACATATCTCAACATGTTACCTTCTGACTCCCTACGCTATGCTTACCCCCCGGTTCGGTAGCTTCCCACTTGAGGCTGCGGAGGGAAACTCCCACGTATTTTCTGCTAAGTAGAGGTCCCGACAAAAGTTTACGGAACACGCAAGCGACGTAGTTTTTCTTCGGCGCGACACCTTAGCGGCGGGTGGAAACGAGCTCCTTCACTCGTTCAGAGGGGTGGAGGGGTTAAAGTCACTACATTCAGTGACTTTAGGACGAGTGCGCCTATTCAAACCACTTCACGAGCACATTAAAGCGATACCAAAACTATCGCGGTGTGTCGCTACCAGCGTACTCGCCCACCCCTCTGAACGAGTAAACTGGCCCGCTTCCGTTCGCCGCCAGGGTGTCGTGCCAAAGAAAAAGTACGCCGCTCGCCTGTTCCGTAAACTTTTGTGGGGACCTGTAGTTCTGAGACGTATTCTTTCTGAGAGTGGTATTGGACAGGCTTCCCTGTTCTTTACCGTCATCATGCCTCCTTTTACACACACCTTTTCCCATCTCCTTGGTGCACCTAGCGATCAAGCCTCTACTACAATGCAACCATTGAATTTTCGAGATCCCAAAGGAGGTGCGGAGGTACTGGGGTTAACGCGTTTCATGGTGTCAGCATGACATCTATAATTGGTGTCCTGGAACTCCTTCTTGGAGGCCGTAAATTTTACTCCCAAAGGAATGCTCTGTGGGACAAGCTACTACTCCTGTGAGGGGGTCACGACGGCCCCATATATATATATATTTTTTTTCAGAGTGAGCAACTTAGTGGAACAAGAAAGCAGCAGTGTTGTATCCGCTACCGATACGAAGTAACGGAATACCGCTGCCTCTACATCACGAAAAAGTAGCGCTATACTAGTGTCAGTACAAATTTTGAAAAGTAGCGCGATACCGCTACCAAATAGAAGTGACATAAATATTATGCTGCTACTTACCAACCATACCCTTCTCTATTCACTCCGAGATCGAACAGTGTCGGCACGCCGCGGAGAAACGATGAACTACCGTAGTCTGCATAGCTTCCTCGCGTCATCTGCTTTTACACGTTTATTCTGCATTCAGCGCAGTAGATGGTTAGGAGAACCGAACAGTATCGTACCATCGCGGCACAAGTGATCCCCCGGTGAATGTACACAGGAATTACGAAAAAGAACAATCAACTCCGAATATCGGCCGGCGTGTTATCCACACTAGAAAGGTGACAGTGTCCCCCCCTATAGGTCGATATCGCAGCGAATAGGCAACATCTTACCGTAGGCATCTTGTTGCGAATGTGTCTAAAGACGGTGCAATATTTATGACCTCTCACATAGCCAGCATGCAGCATATTCGCTACGAGATCGACCTATAGGGGGCGACACTGTCACCTTTCTAGTGTGGATAACACGCTGGCCGATGTTCGGAGTTTATGGTTCTTTTCTGTAATTCTTGTGTATATTCACCGGAAGATCACTTGTGCCGCGATGGTACGATACTGTTCGGTTCCCCAATGCTTCACCTAATGCACTGAACGCGGAATAAACGTATAAAAGCAGACGACGCGTCCACACTAGGATAGTTTTGCGTCCTCCGCAGCGCGCCGACACCGTTCGATCTCGGAGCGAATACCACCACTTACAGCCAAGATATATACTTTCACATTGATCTTGATGATGAGATGATGGGCATTTAGGACATAATTTAATGCATATAGTTAGGTGCACGAATATTCGAAATGTCGAATATATGAAACGAATTCCTGATGCTATTCGAATGCTATTCGCAACCTATTTCCAGTATTCCAAAATTTCGGATAAGAACGTAGAAGGTTGAGTCAAGATCCACTTGGCAAAACTAATAACAAAACTATAGAAAACTGAAGCTTTAATTTATTGTATACAAGCTTTCGCCGTTTGCCCATCGGCTTAGCCTTCCTCCCCGGTCTGGTTATATCCCAATCCCTTTGGCACTTATAATATGCTGCTTCCCGTGTGCCACTTTTGCCGCCAGTTTTGACCGGTTTCACATTTTTTCTCTGAATCATATGCGGTTTCTGCGTTCCTTCCATTATCCCCTGTACTATGCCCGCGGGTTTGTGACCTCCCTTTTGCAGCCACGTGGTACTTGTCAGCCCTCCGTTAATTTCCCCAACAACACCGAATATCCACTGGATGTACGATTAATGTCCTAACGTCCGTGGTCAGATTTGTCTGTCTGATGGATATCCCTCTCATATACAGCGTGGATGAAGAAAATAAAGCGCGGAAACCATGTCGTCAGAATATCCAGAAACGGACATGCGCGGTGATCTATGCCCCATCAACACATGTCAGTCCTAAGGACATGTGATGTACGTCTGAAGCTGGATGTTGGAATATCCTGGGGATAACGAGTTTCGTCCGGCATATATGTACGCTCACAGATCCAAGTGGAGAAAGGAGTCCTCTTGGACGTCCGACAGACATCCAGTGTTCTGCGCTGCTTGCCCCTGACATCTTTTTTTTTTTGTCTGAGATTCAAGCGCTTGATGTGACATATAGAATGAAACTAGCATTTTTTGCACCGTTTATGTGGATCAACAGTTAAGAGTTATGGGACAACATGCCGTGCCTGAAACCGGAATCAGGAATTTCATCAATTTCATCATAGCTGACAAGAAAAAGTGACGGTAGCTGTGAGAGTATAATCCCATTCCTCTACAGTTATTGTACCCTATAAACCCGCGCTTTCTTTTTCGGAAACACTAAAGAACCAGGATACTGGCGGTTCTTAGAATATTCGAACTTGGCAAGTGCGCACAACACGTCAGCCAACTCACACAAAGCGAAAAACGAACGATGAGAGCCGAAAAGCGATTGCTAATATGGTGGATGCTTCTTCTTTTTTTTTTTTTTCCGTGATGAAACATCTTCGGTCGTAATGAGACACCTTCGGCCGTCATGAGATTTTGGCTGTAATGAGACACTTGGGAATCAAAGGATTTTCGACCGTAATGAGACTTCGGCCGTAATGAGATGTTACCGTTGGGGAAGTCCGCGAGGTTCTGGGCGTAGCATTTACTGTGTTAACCATTAGTTTAATGTAGTCCAACAATTCCGTTTGATTAAATTATTCACATTTGTAATATAGCATGTGTGCTAAATATATTATGCCTGCTTTATTAGGAGCATTAACTGGAAGAAATGTCCATAAAACGTCCCTCCCTCGTTCGATTAACGTTCCTATATATCTTTCGGACGTCCCAGACGACTCCTCCTTTCTCTCACTTGGACATGTGAGCGTACATGTATCGGAAGAAACTCGTTATCTCCAGGATATCCCAACATCCAGCTTCAGACGTACATCGGATATCCCTAGGACAGCCGCGTGTTATTGGGCTGGATGTCTGCTGGACGTCAAAGAGGACTCCTTCTTTCTCTCACTGGGACATGTGAGCGTATATATATCGAATGAAACTCGTTAACCCTAGGATATCCCAACGTCCAACTTCTGACGTACATAGGATATCCATAGGACAGCCTTGTGTTGTGGGGGTTGTATTCTTTACCCTCTCTCTTTTCGCATGTTCACGTGTGTGCCATCCAAGTGTATATATATATTTGTGACCCAAATGCTGTTATTTTTGTACCCGACGAAATAGTACTGAAACGAGATATCGCTGTCCTGTCGCCATTCTGCAAGTCGGCTTGGGCTCATTACATTTAAGAGATAGGTGAAGCCCACATCACGGTACCGCCATTGTTCTTTTGCTGTGCAACTCCATTCTGCAAGTCCGCTTCACCTCATTACACTGTAGCGTTAGGTGAAGCCCGCTTTACACTGTTTACAATATTCTGTCAGCAGAGAAGAAAATGACAGAAATGTTGGTCCACAAGGGGGAAGTAACCAACAAAAAGAACAACAACAACAACTTTACCAAGCGCATGCTCTGCGCGAAAGCCTGTACCTTATTAAATTTTAGGAAGTCTCCAGTGTTTTTCTTTTTGTTTGTAATATTCTCTCATCAAAGTCTACATATTCTGCGAGCTCATGGTCAGCACTGTACTCTGGGCATTCTAGGTTCCAGTAAATGTACTCCCAACTTCCAGAGTTATGTTCAGTAACAGATGGAAATACCGTGCAGTTTCTAAAAAAAGTACACGTAAAGTAAAGTACAAGTAAATTCACGTTGTAAGCACAGAAATGAGGAGATGCACACAAAGCAGGCTGCATGGAACATGTTGACTAACTCTCAATGCAGTTTATCTCACTAATGCAGCTAGTCTACCATACACAACACAGAGGGAGCCTTCTCTCACGATATGTTATGCTGGGTGAAAAGGCTCACATGTTTGAAGCAGAAAATCATATAATGAGCACAAAACCACAAAATATTTCGCCCTGAGGTGTTCGAAATTATGCAATCTTGGACTTTTCTGATTAATCGAATTCAATTCGCCATCTGAAGAAATCAATCGTAAACTATTCGCAATGGAAATTATGCTATTCGCACAGTTCTAGGCCTCATAGGGACTGTGCGACAAACTGGTGGCGCCGTGATGCGGCCTCCGGAGAAAGTACCTTGCGTGATAGCCGCCGGGTAGTCAGTTTTGTTTACATGTGAAGTGCGGGCATCTTTTTTTGCCACAGCATCGCTAACTGTACCAGCACGTAAAAGAATTCATAAGGGACCAGATGCTTCATTTTTCGTGATTTCTGCGCTTCCAATACCACCGAGGTCACTAGACTCGCAGCAAATAGCGTTTGTGACGCGCGTTCGGCCATTGCATGAGGTGAGCTCAACATGAGCGAATATATTCTATTTCTTTTGTTCTCTTGTTGTTTCAATGAAACTGAATGAGGACCTGCAAAATGATCAATGATTTACACTTATTATTATTAAGTGTAATTTAAGTGTAATTAAGTGTAATTATTAAGTGTAAGTGTATTTACACTTATCATTATTACTTTCGTGACGGTGAAACGCCGCTGGATACTGTATGACCGTCAAATGCACCGACCAAATGGCAACCTATTTCGAGATAATAATTGAGGTGTTTCATCGCCAGTGCCCAGAGCCGATATTGCTCCCGGTATATGACGAGTGTCACAGTGAGAACATAAGTTCTACACTCTAGAAACTGAACTTCACCGCATAGCACGCTCTGCGCCAACCATTGCCACGAATGATTGGGTTATCGCTTCTGATTCGAGGAGAGAGAGAGGCGTACGCCTTTGTATGTCAATTATTATATATCCAAATTTACACAAAAAGGCGTACGCCTCCCTCTCTCCTCGAATCAGAAGCGATAACCCTATCATTCGTGGCAATGGTTGGCGCAGAGCGTGCTATGCGGTGAAGTTCAGTTTTTAGAGTGTACGTTGTCCAAAAGGTTTGGTATTTACTCACCGACCATTTCACAGCTGTCGTCCCGGTAGCCTACGGCGGCAGCCGAGGTAAAAACTCATATACTTTCTTCTTTGAGGATCTCTTTAGCGTTACTGTATCTGAAGATACTGGAAAAGCCGCAGTACAAGTTCCGGCAATAAGTTTTGACCCCACACTCTTAAAAATGAACTTCACCACATAGCACGCTCCTAGCCAACCATCATCCCGAATGACAACGTTCTCGCCCTAGATTTGTTCAAAACGGGAGGCGGAGCCTATTTTGTGCTCATTATACACGGCACAGAATAGGCTCCGCCTCCCGTTTTCAACAAATCAGGGGCGAGAACGTAGTCATTCGGGATGATGGTTGGCTAGGAGCGTGCTATGTGGTGAAGTTCATTTTTAAGAGTGCACGTGTTTATTTGTATGGATAAATAGGACGCACGATGTAAATTTCAGTGACGAAGCTATGTGTGTGCAAAGACGACGAAAGGAATACAAGACTCAGTCAAAAACATGATATTACAAACGGCTGGAATCAGAGGAGCACGAATATAGCCTTCGCTAGCAAGCCAGGATTTTGTGAGGAGTCAAATAACCATCCACTCGACGTATCACTTACAGAAGTTTTGACCGGACAAACGCGAGTGGCTATTCTCCTTCCGTACTGTTAGATGCATTATAAATACCGTAGTTGCTTCTGTGCAGTTTGTCTCCATTCTCTTCGTTCGCGCCCCAGAAAGGTTCCACATTATTTGCACTTCGAAAATTAGCCCTTCTAATTATGGCGGTCGCCACGCAAGCTACGGTTCCACTTGAGAATGCATAGAACGGGCGGCGTGGTATCACGTCGGATACGCCCAAGACCGCCACTGGCGGCTCTGTCGCGACGGAACAGCGCGCCCCCTTTAGGTGTCGCACGGTACCTATAGCGCATATGTGCGTTTAGTAATTTTCCCGTCATAATGTTTCGAAAACAAGGCTGTTTCTCTGCAATAACAGTATTTTGTTCGCGATATCCGCGAATCCCAACCTCAGACTTTTCCGTCTGTTTACTGTCGACGGTTGATCAGTCTTCCCTGTGGTCACGTGTCGCAACTACCACCATTGGCAACCACTCATGGAGTCAACATGTGTCATTTGACTATTATAAAAAAAAAAAAAAAACGGCTTAACGGAAAAATATGGGGTAAGCGGCTACCTTCTGGCCATTCAATTTCCCATCTACTACTTTCAACGACTTCTAATTGAAATAAATGGAATTTTTCGAGTTGAACTCGGAAATTTGCCTAGTCAATGTAACGTTTTTCTTGCTAAATCAGATAGACCGTGGTTGAATCAGCCAAACCCACCACAAAATACGATTCGTAGTACGGTGGTTATGTTCAGAAAAGTTGACCGCAAATTGAGGTTTAGTTGCGCATATCTCAGCGACGCACAAAGTCGGCCGCAAAACAGCGGCGTGAGGAGGGCATATCACTCGCCACCTGACAGAGCGGCTGCAGAAAAAGGAGGAAAGGGAGCAAGAGACGCCTCGTATGTGCAGATAAGCGGGTTTAAAAAGGCATAATATGATAGGTATAAGGCATAAACAAAGAAAGCAAATAAAGCTAGGAAGTTAATTGGTGCTTTTGACTTCTTCTACCATGCTGATGGAAGGCACGACTCTTTAGCGTAAATGCCTGATCGTTCGTGTGCGTAGCACACCGCTCTGTCCGGGTCGGAACCAAGAACGCCTCCTGCTTGCTTTGACATCCCCGCCCCTCTCGAGCATCCCATCGTCTTCCACAAACACTCGTTACGAAAAAGAGTACACGAATGTGAACAAAATATCTTATTTGTACAGAACTTTGGTTTACCCGGTTCTTTTAGCTTTTTGTGGCCTGCACTCTAAAAACAAGGCTTCACCGCACAGCACACCGAGAACCAACCGTTATTATGCAGAATAATTCTCTTCTGTGCAACCGTTATTATGCAGGATGATTGGTTCTGTAATTTGCAGAAAACGGTGGGTGTACGCCTTTCTGGGATAGTTATGTACAAATGTCAATGTACCAAAAAGGCATACACCTACCGTTTTCAACAAATGAGGGGACACACAACGATATCATTGGACATATTCACTATACGAAAAGCGGTGTTATGCGCTGAAGCTCTGTTTTTAGAGTGTGGTGGTGGTGGTTGTGGTTGTGGGGGGGATTGTGAACATGGTGATAGAGCAGCGCCATCCAAGTGTATCGTCGCACGATCCGCCTCAGCTAAAAATGTTCAAAGTGACCGCCTTCGGCGCCAATGCATAGTTGTGACCTGCGGACTATGTCAGCGTTGCTCTTTTAGTTTCCCTTGGGCGAAGTGACCTACAGAAAGAAGTTATTTTCTCCTGCAAGTCAAGAGGCGATCGGGCTTCTTCTTTGTATACCTCCTCCTTGATGTGTCCCCACAAATAAAAATCCATCGGAGTCAAGTCAAGAGCCAAAATCATTGCCCAAGTCATCTGAATGTTGCCCGTACTCCATCGTTCCTGTTCAAGATCAAGCAGCGTCCCTCTTCGGCGTGTCCCTCCTTCTCCACCGATGCCGACACCCATCATTTACTCTTGATCTGACCAAGATATGCCGCTCCTCGGACCGCACTCACGCACCGCCTATCTGCCCTGGGGCACAGAGACCTCTCTTTGTCACCCTAGTGGGCCCCGTAGGGCAGAAGCAATGGGCTGTTACCAGAGCGCTATTATGTTTCCTGGGTGACTCTGGGCTCCTGGACTGCCTCTGAGCGATAGTGTACTCATGCCCCCCTGCTGCCCATGTGCCGCTTGCGTCTTTCTCCTTATCTGTTTCTGTTTTTTTTTTTCTTTTTTTACAAGACATAGCAAGTCGACTACTGCCTGGCTGACCTTTCCTCTTAAAGTGCCTCTTTTTTTTCTCGTAATAAACATATCCCCCCCCAAAAAAAAATCATTCTGGATTTTTCTCTGTTTGAAAACACAGAGCCTGCCATGGCTAGCTCTTTTGGCCGTTCAGCAGTCAATGCAGCCGAACTCTGAAATGTTCATATCGGGGTAATGCACCTATGACTGTACAGCAGTCACGCCGATAACGAGGGCGGTGACCTTCATGTGTGACATCCGTTGACAGCAGCAAACTACATTGTCGCTACCCTTCCCTTATTTTTCAGCTGCTCTGTCTATCAGGTGGAGAGTGGTATACCCCCTCACGGCGCTGTTTTACGGCCGACTTAGTGCGTCGCTGAAATACGCGCAACTAAACCTCAATTTTCGGACAACTTTTCTGGACATAACCACCGTACTACGAATCGAATTTTGCGGTGGGTTTGGCTAATTCAACCACGGTCTATCTGATTTAGCAAGAAAAACGTTATATTGACTAGGCAAATTTCCGAGTTCAATTCAAAAATTCAATTTATTTCAATTAAAAGTCGTTTGATTTGATTTGATTTTATATCTATCTGGCGCAGGGATAATACAGATCAAGCTGCGCCGAAGTAGCTGTACAAAGAGCAGGACATTTCCATTGACTTTGGGTATGTTCCTAGGCAATTAAAAGTCGTTAAAAGTAATTTTAGTAGGTGGCAAACTGAATGGCAGGAACGTAGCCGCTTACCTAGTATTTTTCCGTTAAGCCGTTCTTTTTATAATGGTCAAATGACACGTTTCGTGCCGCACCATGTATAGCTACCAGGTGGTACAAACGTCAGATGAATGGTATAACGTTTGCTCATGCTTTCTCCAGGCCAACGCCTCCAAGAAGAATACACAGCTTTCTAAGTGCTGTTGGCATACTGCACCAAAGCTTAGGTCTAATGGGAATTAGGAGTTACTTTTGTTGCCTACCCCCTGAGAGAGCGTTTGGCTATACGAAAACCTACGTTTAATACGCCTGAGTTCCTCATGATGAGTCTACCCGTGTGAGATTACCTCCGTAATGAAGCATTTACAGAAAAAAAAGTAACTTTTTCCTATACATGTCAAACGCTGTCAATCAATTAATTTAAAGTTAATCGCCTGTGTACCAGACAAGTGTGCAATGAGCATTAATAAGCATGCTGGCGTACACTGACTACCGAGTGATGTTATTATTTCCTCACTTAGTCACCCCTACACACTTAAAAAAGAAGGTGTACTTTGGGAGTAGAAAGGGGGTAACGGCTGCCTTTTATTCCCTTTGGAGTTCGCTTACTCCCTTCTGCTTGTTACTACACCCCTGTCCGAATATAGGGAGGGAGTCCCGGTACCTCCTTTAGCAGACGGGGAGTTGACGGAATCCGGATTATGGACGGAGGTTGCTCGGAGCAGCCTTGCGCACGCGCAGTCGTAGTATCTGGCAGCGGGAACGCTATAGCGCGAGTCGCGGGCACATATTGCTAGTGCTGTGCTACCATGATTGTTGTTGTTCCTCCTCTCAACTTGTACTTCGGCATTCCTGCTACGAAAAAGTCATAGTGGGTGGTTTAAGGACGTCATTGTTTGCTGTCTGAGTTACACATGCTCTGCTCGCGCAGGCGAGTCTTCAAAGTTACTTCGACTGCGGTACAGTGTAATTCATAATATCTTTTTTTTTTTTTTTGTACTCATAGTATCGTAGTCTCTCACGTAACGGCGCGTGAGGTCAGTGCATTAACTATAAATATGTAATATCCTGCTGATTCTACTATTTAGAAGTTTGATCTTAACAGGTGCTCGACCCGATTTTAACAGATGTATTGACAGGGGTGAAGGAATAATTCTCCAGCAAAACTCAGAACTGCATCTCCGTTCTACAGCAATGTGTGCCAGGATCTGCCAAATGTTATTATTTTATTTTATTTATCATTTCGTGTTAGCGCTGCGAAGCAACTGTGGCTGTGAGCGGCGTACTCTGCGAAAGAGTGACGTTGAGAGAGTAACTGTTGGTAAGAGTAACTTTGAGCACCATCTGTCGAACTTTGGCACACACGCACAAAAAGAGATAGAAAGAAAAAAAATCGCAGGTCAACAGAGAAAGATGTCTATACGACAGAGCTATAGTGTCTGCAGGACGTTTCAACACGCCTGCACTTTGCTTTGTGATGAATTTAGTTTTCGTTCTTGACATGAATTATGGGTAGCGATCTGCACTAAGTTACTTAGATCTGCACTAAGTTGCGTTAAGTATCTTACCAAAATTTGTATGTATTTTTTGTATCTATGTTTGTATTCTATGAATATGGGAGCGCATGTGTTCGATAACGCACTACTATTTGTCATGTACTCCCTCAGAAAAAAGGGAGTCAAATGATGCTCGGATACCCTCGCGAACAGAGAGGGCGTTGCAGCGACAACAGTGACCGTATTTAATGCGGGGTGTTGCGTGCACTCCCTCCATGAAGGGGTGTCAGCCTTACTCCCCAATGTTTATGACGAGGTTCTTCCAGACTACGCAAAAGTGCAGCCTCATACTTTTATTCATTTGCTAAGATTATCGAGACACATCTGCAAATAATGGAAAAAGAGATGGACAAGCCTGTGTGTCACATGGCCAAAGTAGTTGTATCCCTCCAGAGGACATTTACTGTTCGCAAGTCCTGAGTGTACCAAGGAAAGACGTTGGTGAAAGGTATCCTTGGAATGTATAACCCAACATTAGGTACCGAGGAACAGGTACTGCAACTTTACAAGCAAGCTGGTGCCTACATCTTGTCTTGTTGTGCTCATAAAGATGCTCGCTTCTACAATGCAGTCTTTTTAGTTATAATTGTAATAGACACTCGGATCGGTCGTTTCATTCCAGGGAAAATGTTTGTGGAAATACTCTCTAATCACAATTGAAGCAGCAGATCAAGTAAGAAACGCAATGTCCGATAGAAAGGTATAGTAGCTGTTCTGTAACGCTAAGTGACTTGAAGTTACTGCAGATGCAGTGCGGGTTGATGGGGCGTATGCCCGCCACCGTTATGAAAGTGTTGCGCTCCTTTGTACTCCAGGAGCGGGTGTAAAATTTTTGGGTCGTATCGTACTGCAATCCCAATGACAGCTTCGGAGGCATGTTCCCGCTTGGGTAGTTCAATGGGACTACCTGATTCTTGAGCAAGACGGCGAGGCACTGCATCTGTTGTTCGTGTTTTGGGGCGAGGGCGTATTGTTTTTGCAACGCGGTGCAACGCAGATCGGTATCTGCACACAAACAAACAAAGAATGACCAATGAAGTTACATCACTTAATGACACAGTAGAAAACTGAGTGGTTGGCGTTCTCTGCAATGTGCTTGGGTAGAGCAGTCAATGGAACACCTGCAAGAAGGGTGTCGGGGGAACATCATCCGGGATGGGAGGATGTTCCCCCAGGATGCCCCCCCCCCCCCCCCACGGGAGTTACTATACTTTCCTCAAGGTGTTACGATACCCCTCTCGAGGTGCTGTGATACTCCTTACTCCTCTAAACGGTGTACTGGCGACCCTAGTAAGGGAGTGAGGAGTCTCCCTAACAAGATTATCCGTACACTCTAAGGGGGGAGTGCAGGTACCCCGTTTAGGATGTAGAGTAACTGGACACTCCTAAAGGAGTGGTATATGTGGCAAGGGTGTACACCCAAAAGAGGATTAACAGTACACCCCTTTTTTTTAATGAGTGTACAGTGTATTTAATGTGAGAGAATAACTAGATCGCGTTCGGCAAACCTCTGTAAGCTAAGGTAATTCTACATTGCCAGAAATGCTTCACCTGCGGCACAAGCACAGTTGGCGGTACGTTTGGAGTGCAATCACTATGGCGATATCTAGTTGCGTTTCCGATATACTTTCGTATTCCTGTTCCAAAACACACGACGATTTGCTTATCTGCTCCGAACAATAAAGTTGCAAAGCACAGTTTGAAATGTGGTATCAACACGCCCACGATAGTTTTGCAACTGAATGTATGACAGAAAGTAGCTTCGTACCCCATAATATGCAGTATGTTACACATAACAGTTTGTGTTTCGCAAATGTGAGCCAAAAAGCTAAAGAATTGCACAGAATAACACAAATTATATGCCTAAATATTCGATTCCGCTTACCTTATGAGAGTTAATGAAACTGAGGAACATCACGTGACGTCAGTTCTTCCTGATTAACAAGTAACGAAAGGGAATACAAAGAAAAGTTTTCTACAAAGAAAAAACACGTCTTCCATGTTATGAAAAGTAGCGGCAGCGGTAGCGGAGAAGGAGTCTGCCGCTGCCTATATTTTTAGCGGAAAAACTTTTTCCGTTACTAGTTTAAAATGCATCGGGATCGCTAGTCCGCTACTTAAAATAGTAGCGAATACGGTAGCGGCACTAATCGTAGCGCCGCTATGTACAACACTGGAAAGCAGTCATACAGCTGGGTATATATAACCGTGGTTTGCATCCGGAAGAAACATGCGCTGTCCTTGAGTGTGCTATGGCTTACTTCCTCGGCGTCCGTCATCTAAAATGGAAGTTCTGGGTAGGTGCGGTCGCTTCTTTCTGATTTCATAGTGAAGACCCTTTCCCTCTTATCTGTTTTCCACCGGCTATTTCTGCAAGGAAGCTTTAGTTGTCTTTCTCAAGTTCCTTACTTCAGCGAAGGCTATTGTGTGTGCATCGGCTTTGGACGCAGATGCGTCATTGTTCAGTGGCCTTACTAAAGTTGGTCTTATCAAGGGAATGCTCAGCAGAGGGGGTGATGATGATGATGATTTGAGTTTTTTTTTTTCATTTTTTGCGCAAAAGCTACTTGGGCTATAATACGCCAAACAACACGGAAATGTAATGAACCTAGTTAACACTTGAAATGCTCATGTTAAAACAACTTCTGCGTGTGGTGGCAAAAAAGATGAATGGACAAAAGAATTCTCCTGGTGAATTCACTGTTCATTAAGATAGCCAATGTCCTTAAATATATATATATATATATATTTATATATACATACACTAGTAAAAGGAACAACAGCCTCATCACCCAGCAAAAGAGAAGAGGTAAAAAGTACGGATAAAATTAAATTAAATGACTCTGATGGTAAATTTCCTGTAATGGGCATGTGATAAGAATGTGTTTGACAGAAAGGTTCACCCCGCAGCGCACGCACTGAGGTAGGTCCTCCCCACGTAGCAAACACCCGTGTGTCATGTATGTGTGTCACCAAGTGCATCTTATTCTGCTCTATAGTGCGCTCCAGAATTGGTGCCATTTCATGTTGACAGCATTCCTCAAGGATGACCTAACGTATTGAAGAGGAAAAAAGCCTGTTATGTCAGCTGAAAGGGCAGCTGCAGCAGCACGTTCTGCACATTCGCCACCACGTATGCCCACATGGCTGGGCACCCAACAAAGGATTAAATGATAGTTCCTGTTAGCTATTGTATTAGCTAGGCGTCGTGCGTGCTGCACAAGAAAAGTTTTTCGTTTTTTGAAGTGAACATACACTCTTAAACCCGTACCTTTTATTGTAACTCTTAGAAACATGTAACTTCTATATAGACGTAGATTTCGAGATTTCTTATAGGTTACACCACTGTAACGTATATTTAGAGGTTAAAAGCGACCAAGGTCATGTCTTTACAACACGAATAGAAGTTACATCTCGGAAAAAACAAAAACAGCTTGTTGTAACTTATAAATGTACACTCTATTCCGACACTGTAACTTCTAAGCGAAATCTCCAACGATAATTTCCCCTTTGTTAGTTTCTTATCGTTTGTTTTCCTTCTTTTTTTCAGCATAATACCGCGTTTCAGCCTCCCATTCGAGACGACAGTTGCGAATCTACGCTGTTATTTTTTATCTGTTTCAGCGCCATTTATACGTCGACTACATGTTATCAATGCTGTATGAACACAGATTATATATATAAGTTCGCAGTCTGGAATACTGATAGTATGTTTCTTTCTAAAGGGTGGAAAACCATTGTCAATGCCGCAACCACCAAGATTTCCGATTTCGCTGCGTAGCCGAGCCTGGTCTAGGTCTATCCACACTGAGAGCGGTTTCCTTGAAACGCTTAACGCTCGTCGTCCGTCCGTTAACAAGTGTAATCTGTTTTAATCAGTGGTTTTCCTCGCGTTTATCATAGTATAGTCAGGAACAACAGAAAAGCTAGATGTCGCTAGCAAACAAGGATATTTTCGGTGTTCTCAGGGGAAAGTGTAGTGAGTGCGAAGATTGCAAAGAATATATAACCGACAACGAACGTCACCACCGCAGCCCTAATTCACACACTTCATACACTGGGTAAGTGTACATTTTGTGCTAGGTACGTGCGTTATTTTGATAGCAAGAGCTCTTAGCGCATGTTTGTTGTGATTATGGCAAGCGTTTTGCGGTCCTGCATATGAACGCCACTTACGCTTGCTACTTTTCTGCTCTTACTTGGTCGCCAAGTCAATACACCGGCGTGCATTTTGCGAGCTGCGGATATATGCATCGAGATATATAATTCGCAGCTTCCTACTTGTTGTATTCTTACGATATTCTAAGACTCAATCGCGGAGTGAACGCCTTCCCGCATTTATGCTGCTTTGTACCTTGTGCTTTGTACGGATTTGAATGGTTCCGTAAATGTTACTCTCATTGCCCAAACTTTTGTTCCCAGGATCTCACATGCAGGTTCACAAACCGTCACCAGCGCAATCCAGTACCTCACAAACTCGTCCCAGAGCGCCTCCAACGCTGATAAGGCAGTAATGTAGTGTCTCCTGCGTTACTGTACACTCATATTCCTCAAAGTTGTGTGCGTTTTATGTAATACTGTATTGCCATTTGCGCTCGCCTCTACAACACGAATGTGGAATAAATTTTTTTCTGCTGTAATTCTCCATTTCGTTGGGTCTGTTCAGTCTACCGTTTACTAAAGGGTACTGAGTTAAGAGTGTATATCCCGCAAAGAAATGAGGGAATCTGTATATAGATGACTGATGACACGATCCCATGTTGTAAAATATAGTTTAGTACCATGATAATCGCATAAACAAATTCAATTGCATAATTCAATTGCAAATTCATTCGCATATTTAAATTCCTGCGGCAGCACGGCCATGGAAATATCGCTTTTCCGGTACTTGGTCAGTGCAGTGACAGTTGGAATGTGGTATGGTAGCCATGGAGGCAGGCCCCCACCAGATTCCAAAAGCGGAGAGTTGTACTGTGTAAAATCATAAAGTTCATCATAAAATCATAAAGGAGGAACTACTGTAGGTTTGTTTAGGAACAGTTGTTTAAAAAGCGTCATTCTAACGCATGAGGACGCCACATGCTGTGGATAAGTACGAATCTTTAGTGCGTACGTGATACCAAGGTAAGCTCGTCGCCTTCCTAGAGACCACTCACTGCATTCGATGCATTGGCTTTCGGACAAGTGACGTTCGGGATGCTCCAAGGACCAGAAGCAAGCCCTGATGATGTAATGGATATGCACTTTGGACAGACTGACGTGCCGATTCATAAACTGGGCATCCGTAGTCCAGCCTGGACCAAAGAGCAGCTCCTGCAGTGTCGCATGCAATCGATCGCGGCCGCAGCATTCACATTGGCAACCATCCTCTGCCCTTAGTCTAACCAGATGAACCATCGCCAAGCTCTTGAGTACTTCGAGATTTTTCTCCGGGACACCGGTCTCCTCCCTACCCTGTCATGTGCCTGCGTACCTGTGTTGTGTTTGTGTGTTGTGTTTTTGCCTAACGTTCTGTTGATGTTACTCCACTCACTATCAACCCATATTCAGCGTCGTTCATCATCTCATTATCAGGGCACATCTCATCCTGTCCATTAACACGACACCACAGCGACACGACGGCGGACACGATCCCTTCGGGGATCTAAACTCTTGGGCACTCTCTGATTCCTCCTATATGACCGTCTGCACAGCGATTAGTGAAGGAGCTGTCTTTTCCTGTATTTCTCCATAATTTTCTGTGTCTGTGCTGCATCTTCTTCCTTTTGTTTGTGTTTGTTTTGGGGAATAGCAAGCCGACATCAAGGCTAACATTTCCCCTCTTTTTTTCTTTTCTCTCAGCCTTCAAGATTTTTATATGTGGAAGGAAAGTAAGCTTTTTGTCAAAGACAAGACCTAAACATGTTTATTCCGTCCCTACAACAACATCGCGGTCGTTAATTTTAAGTGACGGCTGGGAAAACATTTCTCTCACACTTGATCACATACAATCTTGTCTGGGGAGAATTTAAAACCATTTTCACGGGACCATTTAGTTAACCTGTTAATTGTGAGCTGGAGTTGACATGGCTAGGTTGCAGGAAGAATATGATATCTGGACGTCATCAACATACAACTAGTACCTGACCGAGGGGTATAACCTTAGCGAGTAGAGTTCTTTTTGAGAATAAACAGCCTAACGCTCAGTACAGATCCTTGTGGAACACCAATTTCCTGTACAAAAGCACGTGAAAGAGTCTTCTTCTTCTTCACTTAACTGGGTGCTTGCTGGAGCTGGAGCTATATGCCTGCGTCTCCATTTCTTCTAGGTGGTATATGGTGATATCCACAGAAAAGTCTTTAGCATGTGTCACTCTTGAATGACAATGCCAAGTTGGACCATGAATGATCTTCCTTGAAGGAAACAGGTGACCACGTATTCCACACGAATGTAAATCATAAATCACGCAAGATTCCACGTCGCCATGCAGTATCATAGGCCTATCTAGGCCGGCCATAGGTCGGTACTATCCCCATGAGTTACGACTCACCCGCGTGTGTGATATCTCATCTGCTTGTGTCATGTGTGTGTGCGAGTGTGTATGTCTCATCTTTTTCACCATCATCCCACTCATATGTTGACCCGCATTCACTGAGGCATGGTACCGGAATTGTTGCGGTGAATCACCTCACCCCATCGTCATTCCTGTAGTAGTTGTTGTTGTTCATAGGCTTACTCAAGGTAACACAAAAAAGACAGACACACAATGTTGTTTTCGTATACAAAGGCTTCACGTATGAATGTTCTAAACGAACAAGGTGATCCGTAGTGGAACACCCTGTCCGGAACCCGGACTGATATTGGTCTTGTTGCACTTGTTTTCTTCATGATACTGTATACGGCGGTTGTTAACCATCCGCTCAAAAGTCTTCCCAAGACAACTTGTGAGAGCTACAGGCCTATAGTTCGATGGATTTGATGTGTCGTTTCCTGGTTTTACGATAGCAATAACGGTTGCAACCTTCCAGCGAGAAGGGATATGTCTTTCTTGCCATATAGTGTTAAAGTAATCAAGAATACTTTCCAGAGAGGTGTTTGACAAATGCTGTAGCATAGAGTAAGTTATTCTGTCTGGTCCGAGCGACGTGACTTTTGATGATGACAGTGCCATATAAACTCTAACATTGTAAAAGGCATGTTGTGTGTATACTTCTCATAAGCTCCACTAGGAAAATTCTGTTTCTCCATCTGTTCTTTGATTTTTAGGAAGCCGCTACTATAAAGTGAGGAGCTTGAAACACTCTGAAAATGCTCACCAAGACCATTGGTCTGTTTATCTAAGTTCTGACAGGCTGGGCCGCTTACTTGTAACAATGGGACAGTAAAGCTTGCATATCCACTCTTAATTTTCCTGAGTCTGTCCCATACTGTTTCTGGTGGAGTCTTACTACTTAAAGAGGATACAAAGATTATCCAGGATTCACGCTTAGCTTCTTTTCGTATCCGTCTGACTTTTGCCCTGGCCTTTTAAAAATAGAATTAAATTTGTTGTTGTAGGGTATCTTCGGAAGATACTCTATGCACGGTTTTGTTCTTTACGAGCTGCTCCGCGATCACTCGTATACCAAGGCTTGGGGCACTTGGAGAGGCGAGGGGGAGTTTGCGGAATGGAAATAGTAGCTACCCTTACGATGGTGTCTGTAATCACGTTATTGACTTGTTCAGTCCCCATACCTTCAGCAGAAGGCAATGAGAGATCGGCTTCTCTCTGAAACGTGCCCCAATTTGCCTCTGATAATTTCCAATTGGACGTGTTCCAAGAGCATTTGAAGGCAGATGGAATTTTATGGTAACTCGGAAGTTCATGAAAGAACTGATGCTCTGAGGCTGGAAGGGACGAATACATACAAAGCCTCAATTTGCCTAAGAAACTAACGATGAAAGATTAAAGTCACTGAAAAGGTTAGCCAGCTGTAGGGCTCGAACCCACATCTTCTGGATTGCCGGTCCAGGGGTCTACCAATTGAGCTTAGCTAACACGCCTTCTCAGCGACTTCCAGGGTGCGTCATCTGAAGGGACAAACCAGCCACTCTCTCGCACTCATCCTCCTTTCACTCTTACATTTTTCTCACTCATACACACATTCATACGAAAGGCGGATGAACACGAAATTGACAGCCGAATAGCTGATCCAAAGAGCGCATTGGTGCACTGCTCCAAGCAAGAAATATGTAAACCGAAACCGATTAATTACTCGGAAAAATCACTAACTGTCGATGCGGTTTTTTCTTGCAATATTTTTCGCTGAAGGTCCCGATGCGTAAAACAGAGGTTCCGTAAGTGTGCGAACTAAAAGTTAGAAGTTCAGATGTTTATATAATTAGTGAGCGTCTGCAAATGAGCCGCTCACTACTCAGTTCATGGTCGACGTCCCAAGGATCTTTACCAAAAAGAAATTTCTTCGATAGCGCCACTTGTTCACGAATTATTAAGCCGAGGGATTTTCGTGACACACCCTGTATATGTCCTATCACATGAGATTGGTATCTTGTATATAACTCCTTCCGCACGTTCCATGTACTTCTTCTTGTGTCTCACATTGCATTCAGCCTTCGCTTCGTGGTTGTCAATCCTAGAACATAACTTCCCTAGCTTGCTGGGTGCCGTGAACACGACGGGAATTCCGTGTCCCTCAGGCACTCTCTTGATGCTGTGGGGTATACCATGTATGTACAGAATGGAAACTGGCTGAATGCGCTTTCTGAAAAAAGAAGAAGAAAAGAAAAAGAAGAAAAGAAACGAAAAAGAAAATAATAATAATAATAATTGGGGTTTACGTCGCGAGACAACTGAGTGGAAGAAAAGAAACAGAGTGAAAGAAAAGAGACAGAAGAAACGAAAAGAAACGGGAAAAAAATGGAGAAAGGAGTCGGAGTGTGCTATAGTCACGGGCTATTGAATTCATGAGGATGTGAAGTGATGTGATGTGATAGAAAAAGAAAAAATGGGGACCAGCTAAGCCAGACCACTTAACCGCAGTTAGTTGAAATAAATAAAAAAATGGGAAATTCATGAGGAAATATCTTGATCATCATTGCTTGAGCATTGATTACTCTCTTGGCTGAATTACTGCGTGAGAAAAACGCAAGCTACCGTAATATATGGTAAAAACTGTTGTCAGTGTTACTGTTACCCAGGTAGTTTCAAACTTGTATGTGGTGCAGCCTATTTTTGCGAATGAAGTGGCACCTTCTCGTTAGACATTCTGTAGTGAAAATGCACCTGTTCGACGATGTAGGCTTATGATGGTTATGCTTTTCAGCTGATGATGTCAATCACTGAAGCATTGCTGTAAAATTCTGACATCTGTCTAATATAGTATAGGATATATACATAGATTCATTATGTGTATTATTAGTCCCTGATTGAATGGGCAAACTAGCTATTCGACACCAGTACGCTGCTCTTTGCTCGACACGAGCTTCTCTGCATTGAAATCAAGCAATGCACTCTCTATTTAGCACACCTGCGGCAGTGCTTATTACGCTGCGCATTACCGCCATCCTGTTTTGCTAATTTGCGACGTTGTTTTTTATTTGTCTCTCTCTCTGACTATGTGCAATCACTTCAGCCGATTCAAAGCAGTCGTGGGTGCTAACCCAGTTACAACTTTTAACTGTATATAACTAGCCTTTTTCCCTTTCGGAAATTATAGTACGTGGGCTTGTCCATTTCCACACGTGAACTCCGCTTACAACTATGAATACGTCTGTGACTGGCTTAGGCGGGTGCACGACGCGTGCAAGTCCCGATGTAGTGCGCCCGACTACTTCGGTCAAAAGTTCACGGAACACTGGGTATCTCATTTCTCAATCGGAGCGACACTCTTGCAGCAAGCAGGAGCGGACACACATACGATAGCATAGCCGGCCACCCGTTTCTTATTCGATCTCTTCTTGATACCTAGCAGGCAGCCGCTCGGATAGAGAAATACGTCGGTGCCTACTGTTCCGTAAACTTTTGTCCCAAGCTACGCTGATCATGTGGTGAAAACAATTCGTAGCAGGGACATTTACTTCGGGCACATTTTTATGCTTCTAAGAGAGATATTCGATTTAATAAGATACGTAAGGTCGGCTTCCCCATATTCTTTCTACACTTTAATTACGTGTGCCAAGATGACTGGAGGCTAGTTCCATCTCAAATCGAACAATCCGGTACACTTGATGTCTCGAATAAACGGAGAAAAAATATATGTTGAAGCCATCGGTGAGTTAGGAGAAATAAACGCTTTCCGAATTCTCTGCGCTGCGCGGTTCGGGAAATAGGAGAGGAGGAAAAAATCTGCCTCTCATAAGAGGACGTAGTCGCGAGCGGGTTTGAGCGTTAGCTACAAGGCCATATCTTGTCGCATTATAGTAATTTCTTGATCTGGCTTTAGACCACTTAGGGCACAATAGGATCCTTCGTTGGCAGTGCTGTACCGGTTTTTGTTTGTCTGCAAAAAAATATCAAAATTGACTCAAAGTGCCGAAAAACACCATATTCAATGCAGCTTTCTGGATGATGTACAAAACGGATAAGACTGAGCTTTATGCCGTTTAATTTGTCATTCATAGGGCTATCGAATGATGTATAATTTGTTGCTCTACTCTGTAAGGAACGTAAGCGATACCTCTTTTAGTAGCACCATACCACAGAAAAATGACGAATTTCGGAAGCCTTTATCTAAAAAAACCCACCAAAAACGTACCTCAAAAATTTTATATGTTGTAGGTAGTTCCTTAGACTATGCACAGAAGCAAAATCAAAATTCGGACTTGATCGGTAGACGCACTGTGAATTTTTTGCCAGCCCTATACGCGGAGTGCATTCAAGCGGAGGCACCTTGTCCCGCGCGTTGCAAAATCGAATTTTCCAAAGGGACTTTCAACTTCTGTCTTCATATAAAAAGTAATTGCTGTCATTTGAAACCGTTCTGAGGTTTCAAGGTTTCCTTTTTAAGGTTCTGAGCGTTTGCGTTCATAACAATGGTGTAATCTGAATCTAGATTGTGGGGCACCAGATGTGCTCGCAAGTGCGCACATGCATTGTAAGTGCTGGGAGCCCGTGAAGAACAGAATGATTACATCTTTGTAAGAGGTATATCTGTTCAGGGTTATTATAAACAAGCATATTTACTGTACGCATTATGGCAGGAGGGACGCAGTGACTTCCAGTGTTCTTTGAAACATTTCCTTTCCTACGCCCCATGACCTCGGACGGGGGAGATTGCACTGAGGAAAATGTTGTTGTGTAGTGTCATACGTACACACTCAAGGCTAATTCATGGTGCCTTTTGTGAACCTTGCCGAAACAGCCCGACCTGGCGCCGCTGTCCAATATGTTATTCGGTTCGACATGTTGCGACCATGGGAAGGTCCTGATCGCATTTACTCCCTGAAGACACCTTGCGCAAAGTTTCGCCTACACACAGAAGACGCTTCACTCACTTCTCGACTACAGAAGTGCACGGAGTGCCCTTATATAGAGTGTGCGACGACAGCTGTATTACTGCAGTGTGTCGTCCTGGTATCACGCCTACCTCAATGGCCTCTTCGTTGTACAGCGCTGATCGTGTGGATTTCGCTGACTACCGCCTCATACACAAGAAAAAAGTGCTATTGACAAAGAACTTTCGCTTTGCTGCGGAGATGGGCGTAGCTGCGATAAAGACTGTGGTTCCAGCAGATCAAGCCGAAGGCGTAACAGAAATGGGCCAGCTATGCAGAAGCTGCTTCAAGTACTTCACAGCAAAGGTGGCTGAATCACAACATGCAGCAATGTTGCCCACATTTGAAAGAAAATCTAACAAGAACCTGCCATCAAAAGTAACATTAAGCGAAGTGGCTTCCACAACGGCCTCAAGCAGTTCATGACACGATCACTCTCATCCACCCGGAATGCTCTGCATAACTTACGTTACCTTCTTACCTTCGTTACCTTGTCTTCTTCGCTATCAAATTGTTGTTATTCTGTGTACTCTAAATATGCTTCGATATGATCACCGTGGACAAATATATCTCTTATAAAACGCAAAAGTATTCTAAAGCATTCTGTTCTTCACGGGCTGCCAGCACTTGCAATGCATGTGTGTCATCCCGCAAAAAATGTGAGCACATATTGTTGCTCCACAATCTACATTCAGTTCACTATTATGAACGCAAGCGCTCAGAACGGTTTCAAATGATAGCAATTACTTTTTATGTGAAGACAGAAGTTGAAAGTCCCTTTGGAAAATTCGATTTTGCAACACGCGGGACACGGTGCCACGGCTTGAATGCGCTCCGCGTATAGGGCTGGCAAAAAATTCACAGTGCGCCTACCGATCAAGTCCGACTTTTGATTTTTCTTCTGTGCATAGTCTAAGGAACTACCTACAACATATAAAATTTTCGAGGCAAGTTTTTGGTGGGGTTTTTTAGATAAAGGCTTCTGAAATTCGTCATTTTTGGGTGGCATGGTGTTACTGAAAGAAGTATCGCTTACGTTCCAGACAGATTAGAGCAACAAATTATACATCATTCGATAGCCACATAAATGACAAACAAAACGGCATAAAGCTCAATATTATCCGTTTTGTACATCGTCCGCAAAGTTGCAATGAATATGGTGTTTTTCGGCACTTTGAGTGAACTTTGATATTTTTTTGCGGACAAACAAAAACCGGTACAGCACTGTCAGCGAAGGATCCTATTGTGCCCTAAGTGGTCTAAAGCCAGATCAGAAATTTCTATAATGCGACAAGAAATAGCCTTGTAGCGAACGCTCAAACCCCCGCGCGACGACATCGTCTTATGAGAGGCAGTTTTTTTCCTCCTCTCCTACTTCCCGAACCGCGCAGCGCAGAGAATTCGGAAAGTGTTTATTTCTCCTAACTCACCGGTGGCTTCAACATATATTTTTTCCCCGTTCATTCGAGACATCAAGTGTACCGGATTGTTCGATTTGAGATGGAACTAGCCTGTGACTGGCGCCCCTATGCGTCGCCAGAACACCGCATGCAGGCTCGCAAGTAGGAGAAAATGCTAGATCACTGCAGAGAAACACCTGGTGCTGAACGTGCAAGCTATAGTGCAGCAGCTGCGCACGAAGAAAACGCTTGAAGAACAGCGCATGCTCAAACGAAGATGGAGCGATGCGACTCCCTTCCTGTCGTTCGCAATAGACGCCAGAAAAAGGACAGACTTGCACGAGTATCGATATGCACATATGAGACGTGCTAAAAACGATTTTATATAATATAACATAATGATACAAGTCTGTCACAACAAAGAGGACAAAGCGTTGTGCCAGATGCTCCAGAAACCGGAAGACCTTGTCAGTATCAGTCACTGGTGTCGGCCATTTTCTCGCATGCAGTGCATTTGTTTCAATCTACGAACTATGCTCCGAGCCAGTGGAGATATACCTCTGTGGCTGTACCGCTTGTGTTGTCTCGGGGTATATAGTTACAGTAACGAGTTACCTCTTTGGGCAAGTAAGTTGTAGCTGCGGTTAGTTCACACTTGTGGTGCGAGAAGTGGTAATACATTATCCGTGTATTAAAAAGAGCGAGATTCCCCAGAACTTTCCACCGGAAGATGCGAAACAAGTCACAGCTTTCTCCTGCCGTGTAAGCGCGAGCACTGAAAGTCTTCTCTCACGATGCCAACAGTGTGTGTGTATGTGTGTGTGTGTGTGGGGGGGGGGGGGGGGGGGTATAGTGCCCCGACGGTTTCCCTATGAGCATCCGATTGTTGATTGTTGTGACAAGTGTTCCCCACTATTTCGGGTCTCCCGCCCCCAACTACTGGGATTCCTCCTGTTTTTTTTTTCTTTTTGTCAACATTTTTTTTTCTTTTCCACCTAGCTGTGGCTAAGTGGTCTGGGGTAGCCAGTCGGACTTCATCGTTATTTATATCCCCGTTTTTCTTCCACTATCACATCACACCATATCGCCTGTTTCCCCTCTCCCGCCTGGTATTTTTACCCTATATCTACATAGTAGAATGTATTTCCATAATCACACCATTTTCACAGGGAAATTTTATTAGTGACACTGAAACACTCAAAATAGGTGTAAACTTTGCAAAAAAAAAAAAAAAGACAGACAGTTCCTGAGGACAGTGAAAACAGGACAGTGCCCTGACAATGAAACCTGTACAGCCTATACAGCAACATCTTGTCATCATTGTGCCTTTCATAAATGCGAGCACATGGTGTTGCACTAGGGGTCGTCTTCTGCACGCTCAGAAAAAAGGGTGTGAAAAGGTGATAACTTCTATAGTTACCACCTAGGTCAACCTAGCATCTGATTGAGGGTGTAAAAGGGTGGTAAAAGAGATTATCATATATCTCAATTACTAAAAAAAGCCATACACGCCCCTCTATCACCGAATTAGAAGCAGTAACCCTATCATTCGTGACAACGGTTGGCGGACAACGTACTATGCGGTGAAGTTCTCTTTTGAGAGTGAAGTTGCAGGCAGTACTTTGCAACCTTTTAGGAACAACATATGCGACAACTATCACCTAAAAGGGGTAACTGCTACACCCTTTTTTGTAAGAGTATGTGAGACTCTTGATCACCGTCTTTATCCTCAGGGCCTGCAAAATAGTGACTAACTGGATATTCCATAGCAGACGGCAGCAAAAATGCAGAAGTTGGCATCGGCCAGATGCGTAGTACGCCACTTCTGATATTCCGGCACCGTGCTAACGATAAACATAACACGCATCAGTTTTTGCTTTCTCTTCCCCTGTTTGTTTGTTTGTTTGTTTGTAAGGAAAAAAAAACGAGGAGAAATTGAACTCGTCTCCCGACTTGTTCTGCTACTCCAAACACATAACTTCTCACCCCTCCCCACCCCCACCCCCAAAAACTACTTCTCAGGTGCTCCACTCGCAAGTTCGCTATTCACTATTCACATGTTCGCTATTCAGAAGTCCACTATCCACATGTTCACTAGAAGTCCATAATTATCCACTTACCTGACCTTAATGAGGATGTAACATCTGACTTTGAGTATATCACCCCTGTTTGTTCCACTGTTGGGGACGTTGCTCGTGTGAATACACGGTCTGAGCAGTGGAACAACAACAACAACAACGACAGCAAGTGGTGGAAAAGTGATGATGACATGGGATGCTTCCCCGCAGGTAGCCGCGGTGGAAATGTAATTAAGGTAATGGGGTTTTCCGCGCGTTGCACCGCAAACGTATAGTTTTGTCTTTCTTTTCGAAACAAGTAATGCAATTGTGGATGGATGGTACATGTGCTATAATAAAGTTTTCGAGAGTTGCACTTACCCACCCGGATTTCGTTTCTGAAAGAACTGGAAAGTAATCGAGTTACATTAACTTGATAGTTGTACCTATATACAGGGTGTTTCACCTAACGGGATGAAAAATTGTATGAGAAAATGTAATTGTCTGAACATTATGGAGTCAAACCTATTTATATCGGGGGAGATTTTGCCATCACGTCTGAGCGCTTTTATGGAACATAATTCGCGAGAAATTGAATTTTCCCAAAGTCAACCTCACGTTGTTGTATGTTTATCTTGTTTTTTTTTGTTTTTTTTTTTGTTTTTTTACAGAAACAAAAAACCACATTTCGGATTTACCCCATTGCACTGCAAAATACATTAGCTACTACTTTGGTAATAGCTGAGAAAAATAAAAGCGAAAACCATCGTTTCGAGGCGTGCAAATTGTCTGCCCTTCCTGTATGGTGAGCTATACTTCCTGTTTCTTTCTCGCTCTTCTTTCGCGCTCCTTCTTCGGAAATGTAGAGACTGACAGTGTGGCTGCTGCTGCCAGACAATGCCAGGCGGTGATACCGAATATGTTGACCCGTGGTGACAGGAGGGCATTCTTGTCGGCGATGATACAACCAATGGCGGCACAACAATATCGCCGGGACGTTACAGACAGGTCCTTGTTGCACGCCGTCGATCCAACTTTGTCGCTTTCCCTCCCAGACCGTTTGCCCCGCTGCCTCTCCTCCCTTCTGCATCGACTTCGCCTCAATGTGGCTTTCGCCCCGCAGTTCAGACAGAGACTAGGGTATGCTTCAACCAGCTCGTGTTCCAACTGCGGCATAGTGGCAAGCATTCAAGATGCCCTCATCGACTGCCTCTTTATACAGTTCGGAGAGAGCAATGCTCCAGTCCCAACTGACCTGTATCAACAACAAGCCGCTCAACCTTGCGGCAATCTTGGGTCCTTGTTCTAACCCTGTGCAGCACCGTCAATGCCTCCACTCATTCTATCTGTCTAGACGTCTACTAGCCTGCTTGAACTCCTCTGACCTGAGTGACCTTAGAGCTTTTGCCATGAATGCGGAGATGTGATCTTCACAGCATTACATTTCCGGTGGCCGACCGGATGAACTATATACTATACCCATCAGTTACGACGCACACGCGTGTGTAATGTGTTAATTGAAGGTAACTTCGCAAACGTGTATGCGCGCTGCGGCGCAGCCTACCGAATGTGCAACTGAGCGGGTCACTCACAAAACACTAGACGGAAAGAAAACACTACACTCTTAGAAATGAACTTCACCGCATAGCACGCTCCTAGCCAACCATCATCTCGAATGATATCGTTATCTGCCCTGATTTGTTGAAAACGGGAGGCGTATGCCTTTTTTGTGACAATTATGAGCAGCATAAGTGTCACAAAAAAGGTGTACGCCTCCCGTTCCCAACAAATCAGGGCAGATCACGATATCATTCGAGATGATGGTTGGGTAGGAGCGTGCTATGCGGTGTTGTTCATTTTTAAGAGTGTAGGCAGTCGCATTATTGAAGAGCAAATAACGGTTGCAAACACGTGTTTGCCTCCTTCCAGACCCGACACTCTTAAAAATGAACTTCACCGCATAGCACGCTCGTAGCCAACCATAATCTCGAATGATATCGTTATCTGCCCTGGGGGCTTAATCGCTTCATCGTCGTTACGGTCGTTACAAGCTAACGAGTGGCGATAAATTTAAAAAGGTGTGCACGTGGTAAAACACGTGCACGGCGCTCTTCGCGCGATACGTGAAGGCCATGGTACACGTCACGCGCAATGTGTCACGTGCCCACCTTTTTGAATTTCCCGCCGCTCGTTAGCTTGTAACGACCGTAACGACGATGAAGCGATTAAGCCCCCTGATTTGTTGAAAATGGAGGCGTACGCCCTTTTTTGTGACACTTATGCTGTTCATAATTGTCACAGAAAAGGCGTACGCCTGCCGTTTTCAACAAATCAGGGCAGATAACAATATCATTCGAGATTATGGTTGGCTAGGAGCATGCTATGCGATGAAGTTCATTTTTAAGAGTGGACGTTTGTGCAGTGAGCGCTCATCAAGCTGGCCATCTTGCGCTCTAACGAAACTTGTAGCCAGCTCGCGGTGGTGGTAAGTAAGAGATAAGTAAAGACATGGAAATAGGGGTCCATTCAGGTTTCATGGTACCATACGGTTGATTTTTTGCAGTGTGGTATCCGGCATCCGTCAGTCGAGTCGTTGACATGAGTAGAGTAATCACGACATGAACAGTGATCAAGTGCTGTCTGCATCGAACAACACAAGCGGAGAATGCTTTAACCAGTAAGTTCCTGGTATAGTTCCTTTCATTTTTTTTTCTTTTTTGCATGTGCATGTTAACTCATTTCAGTGTTGGAAACAGATCCGTTTAGCTGTCCACTCCTCTTGCACGCATATAAAACTTACTTAGTAGCTGAGATGTACAATATTTTCGCTTTGTGCGCCAACAGTTGAGATGTATGTATAAGAGAAAATTTTGCCAGTCACGGATGCTATGACTTTCAATACCGGATAAGCTACTTCCGGGCATTTCTGTTGTGTACAGAGCTATGATACATGTACTGCGTTATTCAGGTCAGGTCTAACGTTGCTTTCATAATAATCTTGCATACGGGGGATGGTTATTTCAGAGAAACATGTATGAGCGTACGAGGACATGGACATTTATATTGCTTGCCATGTGAAGACACTTTAGTGTATAAGCAAGACCTTAAAAATGACTGCATGAAATGAAGTCATTTTTAAGGTCAGATTTACACACTAGACCTCACACGGCAAGCAGTATAAATGTGCCTGTACTCGTACGCTCGAGAAACCAGATGTTTCGAGAAACCAGAGAAACCCATGTTTCTCTGAAATAACCATCCCCCGTATGAAAGATGACTATCAAAGAAACGTTATACCTGACCTGAATAACCCAGTATCATAGCTTTGTACAACAGAAATGCCCGGAAATAGCGTATTCGATGTCAAAAGTGACAGAAACAGTGACTGACAATTTTTTTCTCTGATACGTACGTATCAACTGTTGGCGCACAAAGCGAAAAGATCGTACGTCGCAGCTACTAAGTAAGTTTGATATACGTGCAAGAGGAGTGGACAGCTAACAGGTTCTCTTCCCAATACTGGAATGAGTTAACACACACATGCAAAAAAAAAAAAAAAAACGAAAGAAGAAACAGTGGCACATCCAAGGAACTTTACTTGTGATAGCATTCTCCGCATTGATCACTGTTCATGTCATGATTACTCTAGTCATGTCAACGACTCGACTCACGGATGCCGGACGCCACACGGCCAAATATCAACCATATTGTACCATGACGCATGAATGGACCCATACCCCTATTCTTTACATCTCTCTCACTTAGCACTACGGCGAGCTGGCTAAAAGTGTTGTTAGAGCGCAAGATGGCCAGATTGATGAACGCTCACTGCACAACCCCATTCCTTCCCCATTTTTTCTTTCTTTCAATCAATCAATCAATCACTGCACAACCATCGGGTCTCGAAGGAGGCAAACACGTTTTTGCAACCGTTATTTGCTCTTCAATAATGCGACTACCTAGTGTTTTCTTTCCGCCTAGTGTTTTGTGAGTGACCCGCTCAGTTGTTCATTCGGTACGATGCGCCGCAGTGCGCATACACGTTTGCGAAGTTAGCTTCAATTATAAAATTATTATTTGAGTTTAACAAAAAGTACCTCTGAGATTTTTTTGCTACCTCTTTCTAGGAAGAGGGTGCATCGAATGACACCTTCATCACGCTTCTATCCCGACCTCCTCACACCGAATTTTTCGGTAAAATATGTGCATTTTGTCGAATTTTTTGCAACTTCCCGATTTTTTACTGCGGGTTACAGTGCACCGGCGAGGTTGGATGTTTTTGTGTTGAAAGTACAGCATGGAGGCTATACGACAAAAAAAATTTGAAGAAGAAATTTCAGAATTTTATATTGCAAAAAATTAGTAAACTTGCATAAACTTTGCACATTTCGTGCACGCCACGAGCGTCGAGCCCGTCGAGTGTGATGGTGAAAACTGGTTACATGAACTGGTAAAATGAACTCTCCCCTATCAAAAAAGACGCTTTTTAACATGCTACGTGCCCTACGTGGGCCGTAATGCTTGCGTAAAACGACATAGGTTTTCGCCAAGCACTGCATCTTTGAGGGGCTCTGCACCCCATAAATTTCAATTTCGTCAGAAAAGACCGATGTTCTGTTGCTTTTGGAGTCATAAGGAACCAGTAAAAAAATTAACATAAAATTCTAGGGAGGTCGAGCGGCACCTCTGGATCACTTGGCGTGGAATGGCCCACCTGAGTTTATACATGACATTCTCGGGTAAATATAAACAAGCCCCCGCCACGAAGGCTTCGGGTCCTTCCGTGACTAAGGACGCTCCGAACCAGCCGCCATGCACTATTATATCTTTCGCTTTCCTGATCATGTTGAAAAGGAGAGGCGTACGCCTTCTGTGGCAATTTGAATTGCCACAAAAGGGCATATATGACTTTCTCTCTCCCCAACTCAGAAACGATAAACCAAGTATGAAGTATGAATCAAGTATCAATCGGCACAGTGGTTGGCGCAGAGCGGATTCGCTATGAAACCGGATGTCGTTTTGGCACAAAACAGGAAGCTGTGAAAACAGCATCTATACGTTTTTGCGTATGTGTAATCTGACTTTGATCTCCTTCTTGGTGTATTTTCCTAATATAAATTTCTCCAATGTAAGCTTAGGAGTGACGATGCACTATGAAACGCGGTGGTTTGGTACGCCTCAGTATAACACGCACGGTTATAGCCGCGGTTACGTGAACGCGACAGGAACGGGCCGAGTTGATTTATAGCAGCAAATCCTCTTTAATCACGCCGTGCCGACCAATCTTCTACGGTGGATTGATGAGAGGAGGCGCGATAAGTCAACTCGACCCGTTTCTGTCGGGCTCGTGTAACCGCGGTTTATGATATGAAGTGGCGCAATCGCAGCTGCACTGTTAAAACAGACCTTCACCACATAGCACGCTCCCAGCCAAAACCACCGTTCCGAATATCATTCTGTGTCCTGATTTGTTCAAAATAGGGGGAGACGCCTATCTGGGACATGCATAATGTGTCCCAGATGGGCGCCTCCTCCCATTTTCAGTAAATCATGACACACACTCTAAGAACAGAACTTCACCGCATAGCACGCTGTGCGCCAACCGTTGCCACGAATGATATGGGTATCGCTTCTGATTCGAAGAGAGAGGTGGGCGCGGCAATTTGAATATATGACAATTGCCACAAATAGGCGTACGCCCCCCTCTCTCTTCGAATCAGAAACGATAACCCTATCATTCTTGGTAATGGTTGGAGCACAGCGTGCTATGCGGTGAAGTTCTGTTTTTAGAGTGCAGAATGATGGTTGGCTAGGACCGTGCTATGTGGCGAAGCTGCCTACATAAGTGAGGCAAAAAAAAAAAAAATCGGTGAGCCGGTTTTGTCACCACCACCATCTGTAGGACAAAGTATGCCATTCGACATGAAGTCTGATATCAGGCAGAGACTATCGTGAATTCAGGTTGTGATGCTCACCGTCACATGCTTGTGTAGCGTTATTAGTTCCACCGTATCAGCGCTTGCAGAAGAGAACGCGAAACTCTTGATAGACGTACCCTTCTGGTATTTCATGCGTGGGTGGAATTTGCCCTTCTTCGGGACCGGCTTCTTCATTCGTATCGTTGAAACGTTCGCCTCCTAGAAGTAGGACGAAAGAACTTTGGGTCCTTCCCACCATTATGCCTTTTTTATTGCCCTACCCCCTGCACCCGTTAGCGTGCATTGCATGTTTTCGCCGACGTCTGTAATTGGATACCTCCGAACAGATAAATGAAAAGAAGGCAACCGTTTCTTCACTCTCTGAAACAGGAGTTACTTTCCCTGTGGAACCTAACATGTGGAAGTGGAGCTCGCAGACGACCGCCGTTTCTCAACCTAATCATTAAAGGTGCTCTTTCCTTGTGTTCCACTGAAGAATGCAAGCCCCAGACGGGAGCTCGAGGGTTGCTCTCCTTCAAATTGTCTTTGCATTGAACAATATCAACTGCGCATTTTACTTTCGTCTCATTCTTATCAGCGAACGCAATCTCATCTCCGAAAATATTCCGTCGTTTATCCAAGAGAGAGGTAATATTGACATTGTTCGCTCTTTGTTGAACCGAATTTCGTTCCAATCTACAGTTTTGTAAGTTTTGTTATAGACACAGCAGTATTTACTCTGAATGAAATCTCAAAACGAGCAGAGGAAATCGCCTGTAAAACGCCAATTGGTCTTGTAATCCCAGCTATACTTCATTCTACGTTAGTGTGCACAATGGTATGAACAGTTCTGTCTTTTCGGCTTAAACGGACAAGAAGGCGATAATTTTTTCGGCTCTTCGGTTTTAACTGAAATCTGCCGAGTGCATGTGTGAATACCTATCCAATTATGCACGCATGTAAAACGGGTAACACTTTGTCCTCAGTTCCTAAATAGCCGGGAATCTGCAGGACTGACGCTTTCCTTCACCTGCTCATTTCGTCTAGTCCTTCCATGAAGATGGCACACTTGTTCAAAGTTGCTATGAAGTATTGTACATAGTTTACGCGTAATGAGATAAGCTGTGCACTTTCTTACATTCCTGAGGCTACAGGCTATGCTACAGACAGGCCTTTCCTTTCGCGATGTGCCCTGACGATTGTAGGCTTTACTGCATCAAGTGCGAACTTCAAGGCGTGTATAATATGCTCGGCATATGAGCGCTCAGCTATTTCCGACGAGTTTAGGGACGTGTGCATAAAAAAAAAGAAAATTGGATGCCAGCTTTACAGTGCCATACGTGTTTACAAAGCAAAAAGAAAACAGGTACCTTACGATTTAAAACGCCTGCTAACGTCTATTTCACAATTAACCTTCGCCGATGGTGAGCAGGTTAACGAACTAGGCGCCGCAACATTAGCCGGAAAACGTTGATTTTTCGGAAAAACCTGCCTTTAAACATTGTCTCGGTTCCACCGCGTCTTCCCACTGCTCCACTTGTGGAGTGCACGGCGATCTCTGCCGCACCATCACGGCTTGTGGGTAATATCACCACGAGCGTGCACTGATGGATGTTTCTCTGCAACGTATTGAGAAACGGCCGTTCAACCTCGCGAAGGTTCTCGGACCGTGGTCGAACGCTACCCACCAGGTGCAGGGCCTTCGTCTTCTTGCGGAGTTCTTGTGCTCCACCGGTCTGGTGACGGATCTCTGCAAGTGCTCCCATCATCATCCCCTCATCCGTTCCCAATGTGCAATAGGGCACTGTACTGCCTCAGCAGCGGTGAATCACCCACCTCCTTATCGCTCCCAAAACGCTCTTAAAAATGTACTTCACTGCATAGCACGCTGCTAGCCAACCATCATCTCGAATGATATCGTTATCTACCCTGGGGGCTTAATTGCTTCATCGTCGTTACGGTCGTTACGAGCTAACGAGTGGCGGGAAATTCGAAACGGCGGACGGGAAATTCAAAAAGGCGGGCGGGAAATTCAAAAAGTTGGGCACGTGACACATTGCGCGTGACGTATACCACGCCCTTCACGTAACGCGCGAATAACGCCGTGCACGTGTTTTATCACGTGCCCGACGAGTGCCTCGCCCCTCGTTAGGTCGTAACGCGTGCAAGTGATAAAGCCCCCTGATTTGTTGAAAACGGGAGGCGTACGCCTATTTTGTGACAATTATGAACAGCATAAGTGTCACAAAAAAGGCGTACGCCTCCCATTTTCAACAAATCAGGGCAGATAACGATATCATTCGTGATTATGGTTGGCTAGGAGCATGCTAAGCGGTGAAGTTCATTTTTAAGAGTGTAGCCGCCTAGCGCTCGATTACTTTTTGCGTCGTTCCGAGACAAATGCAGCAAAACTGTCCGTGTTTCTAACAGGCACTTCAGGGTTATTCTCGCGTGAGGGAAAGTTAGACGCGTGGTTGAAGAATGATGATGATATCATTTCCTTGAGCATGAGGCGGTGGTAGGAACAGGAACACAAAACAAAAGTAGACAGGACTAGACTTCTTTGATTACATTTTTCACGTCATCTACAGCAGACGCTAGTAGAAGAGTCGTCTATTATGCAGTTACACGTACAATATTGTCTATTGTCTTCCTGGTCTGTTTTGACGTGCAAAGAACTATGTTAGATTTTGCGTCAGTACACAGTGTGTCTCACGTAACTTTAACCAAGCCTTTCTTAATGGTGTATTCTACGAGGGTAGATCCAACGAGATTTGGTGGATAGTTGTTTTGCGTAAGTCAGGATATCCTTTGTCGTGACCTAATTAAATATTTAATCGATCAGTTATCCGATTCTTTAGACATCAATTTCAGAGGGTGGGGGCGGGAGGGGGTTAACGTTGGGTAGAATCGTGCAAAAATAGGCAAGTCGCGCCTTGGCTCAAGATTTTTGTAACAGGCTGTACACATGAAATTGGTTGATTAATGTACAGAGAAACTAACTGGATGTCACATGAAATGACCAATGGAACCTACCAATTCATTCTCCACGTAATATAGAAGAGTGTCGTGATAGTTATAAGGAAAGACGATGTCGATTTCAACACGGTTCGTTTACAACACGTATTAGCTTAGAATTCCTTTCCTTTTTTTCTTTAATAAATCTTCATATCCTCCACACACCCCTTTAAGATGAAAGCTAACAATTCAATTCGCCTGGGGTGCCTTCATTACTTTCTTTACAGCTGTATCTGACATATCCGAACTGCTTGGTTGGTTACCTTATAGTATGCGGATCGTGCCGCGAAATAATATTTCACCACTTGTTCAAGTATCCACACGACAACGACGTCATGGCTTCCAGGGGGCTTAATCGCTTCATCGTCGTTACAAGCTAACGAGTGGCGGAAAATTCAAAAAGGTGGGCACGTGACACATTGCGCGTGACGTGCACCACAGCCTTCACGTATCGCGCGAAGAGCGCCGTGCATGTGTTTTATCACGTGCCCGCCTTTTTAAATTTCCCGCCCGCTTTTTTGAATTTCCCGCCACTCGTTAACTTGTAACGAAAGTAACGACGATGAAGCGATTAAGCCCCCAGGTTCTATATATATGTACGGGTAATAGCGTTTTGCTCAGTCCTATCTATAACGCATAATGAGAGCACAATTTTTAACACCCATGGTGTTTTGCAACGTGCTCCGTTCAGCTCATGTTCAAATAAGGTGTAAAAAGTGTACCCAAGCTATATGAACACCCTTTTCAAACACCGTGAATTATCCTTCCATTACAATTATGGCGTACTTTACTTTAAGACTTTTACGAACATCTCTATCATACCTTTTTGAACACGCTTTTGGAGCAAAATGGAGTGGTTATGTGCAAAACAGCCATTTTAAGTCTAAAAAGTGTATAATAGTTACTGTTATTGAGGTAACCTGGAAGTCTGTTGCTTCTTTACATGCAGTCCTCAGGTCAGCAACGTCATGGTGCTAACTAGCGAAGCACTGATAGGATTGGCAGTATCCGCATCCGAGCGGTATCCGCGCATGTAACATACGCGACCGCACCCGCGACCACGCCAGTTGAAATAGTCGCAACCGCATCAGCGCCGACATTGAGTATATCCACACATTCGCGGAAAAAAATTGTTTGGAAAAAATCTGCACGGTGAAACTGTTATGTCATGAAACTTGTTTTTTACTTTTCAGCATACAAACCCTCTCAGGAACGTTATGCCGTCTGCACTCTGCAGCTGTCCAACAACGGCAGTCAAAAGAACAGCAATGCAAGGAATGGCACACTTCGACATCGTTTTATATTCACTGCGCGCTCTGAATAGACCTCTCCCTGTTAGTAAACAAATGAAATCATAGTGTTCGACAGCGCCACCAATTTTGTAGAGTTGAACTACGCTCGAAGGTAGGTGCGAACAAGGTCGCGAACGAAAGCCACGGATTACGATGGTCACTGAAAGGGACGCGACCTTCGGTCCTACTTTTCTCTCAATAAACGTCTACCCGAGAAACGTCATCATGACGATGGTAGACAGACCGAAACCAAAACAAACCAAACGAGGAGGGTTTGGTTCCACAAATGGACACTTGTTCACTGCCCCCTATTCGCCTCGAGATCGAACTGTAGGTGGCGCTGCGGCGGAGCTCTAGTGGGGATACGGCACGATCCGGCGCGGCAGGCGCAGGCTTTACTACGCGTGTTTCGCAGTGTTCCTGGATGAAATGCCGCTGTCAGTGCCTCACATATTGCGGATGTGTTGAAATGCGCTGCTTAGAACGCTCAAAAGGTGTGAAACCTGACGAAAACTTCTGCACTGCGAAACGTAGAAGTCGCGAAGTTCTGAAAAGAAAATCTGCTGCGTGCTTTCGAAGGGAAACACTGCCAAGTCATTCCTTTGTTGCAAGCCAGATTTTGTTTTGGTCTTTTGCTGTTCTCATTCGAATATTTGTTCGTCACCTATATAGCTGTCTTCCTTTTTATCTTAGATTGAGACAACAAGAATTTAACAAAATAAAAACTACTCAAAATTCCTATCTACACTGGTCTTGGCCATCCAAATGTACAAGTGTGCAACACTGCATCAGGGCAGAATAGTCCAATAGCTACTGAAGCCCTTCGCTCTAATTTTTGTGTCGTGTAACAGCGGTGGTTTCACGTCGTGCGAGTCTGAGAGAGGTTCGAGATTTGATTCCTCTCCTGTGCAGGCATTCGTTAAAAGGTGCTAAAGTATGTTACGAGGTGATCGCACCTGTGTGGATGGTGTTGACTTTGTGTGGGATGCTACCGGTTATGTAATAACTACATACAAAATACGTTTTTGGTTCCAGTGGCAGGTAGATCACGTATGTGAAAGACAAAAGTCAAGCCTGTCATGCGGTCAGATGAAATGAGATGAAAGTTGGAATCTGACACATTTAAGAACACCCATGTCATACATATATTCATGCATTGATATATTCCTCGCATTCATACATTCGATACAACTTGTGTTTAGCGCTCGTAGAATATGATAACTGGATTTTAAGAAGTAAGATCGAACCGTTAGCACAGAAATCATTCTATAAATAAGTGAGACAACGTTATACTGACGAGAAAAAAAAAAGCTGTTACCACATTGAACATTGACCTTAGCTCTTATTATATTTTGTTTGACACAGAGAACCGCAGTGGCAAAAATGACAAAGGCCGACTGGAATCCCCATACTGGAACATATGCACGTTCTGTAGTTTTCTTGCCTGCTACGCACGCTTGTGCTGGGAAGTAGAGAAGTTCGAAAAGTTCTCCACGAAGTCATTTTCACTCATTTTGAAGCGATTTTGAAAACTCAAATGTTCATAAACTGTGCCTTCCAAGCACGTTTTCGGGCACGATGACCACAGCACAAGCACCGGCTCAAGCAGCGCATCCCCACTAAGGGAAGTTCACGGAGCAGCCGCACTGTGGCGACACTGTTCGATCTTGAGGCGAATTGAAAGAAAACTAGGACCGAAGGTCGCGTCCCTTTCAAGGACCATCGTAATCCCCTCCAGACCATAGGCATGTTCGGCTGGAGTTTCGGGGGGCGACGGCAGCGCTGCTTTTCTCCCCTGGTGGGCCAGTCTTGCAACTCTGCTAAGTACACTCGTATTCGCTTCGGCTACAGTCGCACGTGTTGGTTCAAGTTTTTCGCTTAATCACTACCGTTCGTGCCACAAGAGTTCGTAGGAACAACATTAGTACCTTTATTCTCACTATAAGGGGGGATACACTCTTAAGTGGCTTGTGGGTATCATTCCCAATGGCATGATTGCGTTTGTTTCTGAGCCCTATGGGGGACGGCACTCAGATTCCCTCATAACAAGGCAGTCTGGTTTTCTCACACATGTTCTGCCTGGTAATGAGCGACAAGGGTTTCCCAGCGATAAAAACTATAATGGAGGAACAAGGAGCTGTTCTCCTGATGCCACCATTCAACACTGGGGGAGGTCAGCTTTCTGTAGAGGACATGAACTCTACACTTGTCATAGCACAAGTAAGAATCCATGTAGAGCGTGTAATTCAGAGGTTTGAACAGTATAATGTCTTGAACAACGGCGTACCGCTTGCCCTAATTCCCCACATGGGTAAAGTAATGAAAGTGTGTGGGGCCCTTGTCAACCTCCAGGCACCGATCATAAAATCGTAGCTATGTTAAATGTCCTACTCCTCTGCAAATGTTACCAAGGCCTGCTAAACTTCCATGGAAGTGGGGTGCTGAGAGACGTGAAATAAAACATTGAGAACATACTGACTTGTGACATATACAGGGTCCGCCAAGATAAACTCCCGGGTTTGTAGTGCTGATAAAATGAATTATGCGGGACCCTCAGAGCCAAATCGCATATCAGAGGATGAATAATGCTCTAGAATTTCATCTCATAGCCTTGCTTTTGTTTAATTCGCCGTGGACAATTCCAAAAAAGGAAAAACCGCGGCTCTTTTAACATTTCCTATTGCCTATACGGCGCTAAGCCTATAAAACCACCCGCGGGGCAAGACTGCTATCATGCCGCTAATCACGCTGCATCCTGCACATTCACATTACAAAACCCTTCCTATGTTGCGTATTGCTTGACGAGTAGCGTCCCTTTCTTGACATTTGCTGGAGAGAAAAAAAAAAACGTTTTGTTTGTTTGTTTGTGTGTGTGTTTGTTTGTAAAAAAAAAACAAGGAGAAATTGAACACGTCTCCCGATTTGTTCTGCTACTCCTAACAAAATTCTCACCCAACCCCACCCCCAAAAACTACTTCTCAGGTGCTCTACTCGCAAGTTCGCCATTCACTATCCACATGTTCACTAGAGAAAAAAACTAGAAAAAACATCAATCCCGCGCACTTAAGAGAACGAGTAAGAGAGCCGAAACATATCCCAGCCGTATGAAGTACTGTGTGGCTATGCCAAACAGCACACCGTGTACTTAGCAGAGTTGCACAAAACTGCCACAGGCGTCTCTGAAAGCAATGCGCACTCGCGCCCTCTGGCCAGCCGTACAGGCCTATGGCTTTCGAGCGCGACCTTGTTCGCCTCTAACTTCTAGCGTAGTTCACCTCTACAAAATTGCTGGCGCTGTCGAACACTATGGCGTCATTTGTTTACAAACAGGGAGAGGTCTATAGGAGGCAGCCAACAAGTGCCCGTTCGTGGACCCCAGTCCTATCCCCTTCCGACTTGTTCCGGTTTCAGGCTGTCTACCAACGTCATGATGACGTTTCTCGGGTAGAAGGGACTTTAGGTAGAAGTCTATTATGGCTCACCCTAGGGGACGTCGGCAGGAAGCACTAATATGCATATTTGGGGATAAAATGGGGATATCCGCGTGTACCGCGGAGGCGCGCGGATTTATCCTCATTTTATCCGCGCGAATTTCAAAAGTTTGTATTTATATTTCCGCAAACTAGGATGACGTGCGGATGTCCGCGCCGATCTGCGAATATAACCGCACCCGAGCACACCTCTATTGGTAACCTTGAGTAACTTTCATTTCGTCCAGGAATTGACCGCATTCCCCTTCAGCGTGCTTCACGGCCCAGAATAGCCTTTGACGACTGTGAATGTCCTGTAGAGTAGAGTCATAAATAGAGCGCGACAACAACAACAACAACTTTATCACGAGATGATGAATGGGGAGTTTCATCGCTAGAGGCGATACTCTACCCAATTGCTAGTGGTGATGCTGCGAATTAAATAATGAACCGATCAGGAGGTATCTATGATGCGTATAAATGCCTGTTTTGCACGTTGTGGCTTACTTCGCGTGAAAGTCAAAATCAAACTCAAACTCAGTGCATGAAAAGTACATATTTTGCAATGTTTTCAGGTGTTTCAGGTTCAATGTTGCAGTGATGTGGAGTTGCGGAGCTCGCACTAGTGAAGCCAAAATCTCTATCTTATTTTTTTCTTAGGATTAAATCAAATCAAACAGGCGCGAGAACTTACTTCTACTTCTACTTTTTTTTTCATGGATGGTTTTACTGGTTTCGGGACGGCGTTGGGCCTTTCGCAAAAATTCTGGTCGGATTCGAATATACTCCATGTTTCGGTGAGGTAAGGTGCGGTTTTCAGCTCGTACTTTGGCTGCTCCATCCTCCACTGCGTGCATAGCCGATGGGCCGTAGGTAGCTAGGTAGGTAAAAAAAAAAGAAAAATATGGGGATGTTGGCCCAACTCTACACTGAGCCGGCTACTCCAGTACGCTTATGGTAGCGAGGTCTGGCTACCAAGGAGTCTATAAGGAGGACGGGCCGTACATCACCTTCGCCACAATACCGGCGCGGAGGCGGGCGGCGTTCGCATTTTAATCGGAATGGTGCAGTTCGAACGCAAACGCATGACGAAACAAGCATGAGCATGGGCAGCACAAAAAACAGAAACATTGGTGTATGATGGCGTTTCCCTTCTTCCTTTCTTTATGTTTTGCCCATGCTTACGCTTGTTTCGTCCACCAGCTAGCCTGCATATAGTTGATGGTGATGGTGATTGTGCTAGGCACGCTATTTTATCAACCATAAACACGAACCCTTCAGCTCCATGATTTATTTCTGTGGCGCAAGTATCCGTTGTTGTGTGCTACAAAACGAAGGCAGCTTTACTTTACCGTATTATTCCTGATAAAATACTCACTTTTTTTTAAATAGACATTTGAAAAATTAAAAACATTGCATATATTGAGGATTTTCACTGCATAGTTGCATGCATATTTCGGGAGTTTTTAATGCATATTTATCCGCGCTCTAGTCAAAAGTTTATTTGGTGACTCCGCTGTAGACCGCACAGAACCCCATAGTCCCATTTTTCGAATGCGTGCTAAACTTGTAAGGCCCATGTGGTTTTGGTTGATAATGAGGTATGGACATGCTCCTCGTCCCTTGGAAAGGCTCGCACTTCATCCTAAAATTCGTTGGTCTGAAGTGTCCGAACAGCCAGAAGTGTCCTAACCTTTTGCTTAAGACTCTGTATGACATTGTTTATCTTTTCATGGTCTTGTTTGATATTTTATTACCTTATCGTCACAACAATTGTCGTATCAGTCGTCACAGTACGTTACAGTCTCACTGTCAAGATTCTGTTTGTCGAGGCAGCTCAACTTTCCTTGCATGTAATAGACATCTAAGAATGTAAAATGCACGTGATCGACGTTTCGGCGCATCCGCACCGGTACTGTCGGTTTCCTTGGTTGACGGGAATATTCCACGATACCAGTAGCGGCAACCTGATTTCCTCTGGGGAACTAATATAATACCAATTACATAAAACAAATAAAGGATAGGTCAAATAGGTGTTTGGGATTAGCTGTCACGACAAGTACTACGGGATTACACACTCTTGTCAGCGAAAGGTCCGGGGGATGGTGTTGTGTAACCCTTAATCCCTCTTCTCAGAACCAGTTGCTGGCTTGGTTTCCTGTCTCAAGCGTATTATGGCGGATTAGTGACAGCGTTCAGGAAGTGCCGGAAACTCCTGTCTTCTCTACGTTAAGTTGCACTCCTCTTGGTCATGTTGCATCCTTTCCTGAGAGGATTGGTCAGCAAGAAATGTGATCACATTAAAGGGTGTCTCTCCGGGACAATTCCGTTGCGCTCTAGGTCACAGTTAAAAAGCGGATGTACCCCCAAGGTGCCCGTGGGCACACGCAGCGCGTTGCGAGTGCGGGCGAGTGCGGGTGCGAGTGAGGTGGATGCCGTGCGGAAATGACGTCAGTGTCCTCGCTTTCGTGTCAAGAGCCTTACAGGCTCCGATAGGCAAGGTGCTTTGTGATCGCTGCGTGTTTAAAATTGGTTTCCCAGTCCCTTCTGAAGCAGTATGGGTGGCTGTTGCGCTGTTGTGAAGGGCTGACTATTCCCTTCAAGACTACAATGCCAGGTATTGGCACAGCGACGGTAATGCTGGGTACTTCTCCTTCATATGACTGTATCGAAGAATATGAAACCCACAACAATAAAAACGAATTTTTGATATTTTAACGTGACACACACAACACATTTTTTTTTTTATTTCCAGCTTGCGCTGAATATCGCTACTTACACAAATGACTCACGCTTGAAGTTTGTTGTTGCAGCCGTTATACTCAATGTTGCATTACGCGAGTGCTTACCGTCGGTAAATTAGTTTATGTACACACACAGAAAAACACAGTCTATTAGTAAGGCTCTGACAGTCGCGCTTTACCGCTTTCTAAAGATGTTCCTGGAGTCAGGCACATCCACCTCCAGCACTCATAGCGTGCGTCGTCTGCTAGCGTAGGCACGGAAGTCGACCCTTTTCCCATGATTCTTAGAAAGTACCGCTCACCTATTTGCGTTTCTCGAAATAACGGTTTTCGCCTTTTTACCGTCTATTACCATTCTAGAAAATCCGGTATGCGGCAAATCCGACATGCGCTTTCTGTTTCTGGCGAAAAACAAAAAAGAAAAACCTACGTTCACTTGGCGAATTTCCGGAATTTCGGAAATTCAATTTGTTGCTGCATATAAATAATCAGTGGTCGTAAGTCGTGGCAAAAGTTTGCACGAAGGTAAATCCCGTTCACCGTACTTTTCGGACAAGTAAATTTTTTCACTCAGCTTTTTACCATGTTAGATGAAATACCTTGTACCTTAAGGACAATGCGTTGCTGTGGTGACTGCAAAAACAGCAACACCTTTTCCGACACCTTCTCGTATGTTCCAGTCACGAGGTACGGACTACATTCTTCCGCTGGAGGAGACATACCTCTGTGACTGTAGTTGTGATGTAACACTGTCTCTCGTCCCCTCTTGTCGTCGTAATAGCGCGTGCACAACGCCCCGTCCAGTCGCGCGTAGCATGCTAATTCGTTGATATGGCCACTTACCAGAGCATGTGGATTACTCCTCACTGAATTACCGTGTTCTCGGAGACGCACCGACCCTTCTGGCCGATGCAGTTTGCCGTACGTGAAGAGCATCTCGTATACACTCTATCCGCCCAATATTCCACCTACCTCGTTTCGTGTTTCTTCTTATACTATATGTTTCATTGGGGTTGTTTATCCTCGTGGGGAGCCCCAAACCTTATTGATACGACTGAAGACAACATCCACCCGGAGCACGCCGCTACCTTTCTTATGGTACGGGGGGGGGGGGGGGGGCACACTGAGGTAAAAGGGAATTAGACTATAGCTTCTTTTCGGGGCTTCACTGAACATCTTTTTCTTCCCCTTCATTTTTGTTCTCGGCAGACACTCTTTTCTCCTTTTATTTCTTCCGGGTACCCCGCCATTCGAATTTTTTTCCCGACACGATGGAATTAGGGTCGATTCATACGATGCAACTTTTTGCTGCAACTCTGTTCCCGCTACAGTTGCGCGCAACCGAAGTTGCACCAAAAAGGCCCCTTTCATACGGCGAGCAACTCTGAATGCCGTAGTTGTCACTGAGCTCGCCAGATGGCGCGAAAAAACGTCACTGTCATTATTTTCGTCCAATCCCCACTGCGACTTCCGCTCCTTACGACTTCAATCCGTTGCGAGTTTGATAATTTTGCATAATTTTCACTGGTCAGTGATAATTTCATCATCTCGCGTACTGCCGCTGCAATAACTGACACATGGAAGTCTTCCTGATTGGTCGCGCTTGCAAGGCGGAGCCGGGTGATTGACAGGTTGCAGCTAGAGTTGCAGGAGAAATCGCTCGTGAAGCGATCGGCTGTGCAACTCCTGCAACTCGAGTTGCGCAACCAAAGCTTCGCGTTCACACGGTGCAAATTGGTGGCGCAACCTAGTTGCGCGCAACTAGAGTTGCATCGTGTGAATCGACCCTTAGACAGCGGCAGAGTCATAATCTACTGCCATCTAACCGAATGGCCCGTGCATGTGTTCTTTAGGCGGCCATAAATTTAGGGAACCCGCCACTGTCACTGTATGAGGGAGACCGTTTCAGAAGAGCTACATACCAGTGGTGTCAGGTTCACGGGGTTCTGGGGTTGACCACGGGAAGGTTTGTGGTTCGAAGAGCATTGTCGAAGTTTCGAGTGCAATGAATCTGTCCAAAAGCGTGTAACTAGAGGCGCTAGAATCACCAGACTCAATCTACAGGGGGGGTAGAGGAACAAACAGGAAATGCAAAAGATTTGCAAGACACCTGATACCTGAGGGAAATGAGGACACAAAGAAACCGCCGGGTTGAAGACAGTGGGTTGTTTGCCGCAGTTAGCGAGGTGCAGCCACAGATTTGATACTGTTGTGGCAGGGGGGCCCACTTCGGGCTGGCGTGTAAGAGCTGTGGGACGACAAGTGCGATGGACTGAGACAAAACTTCGCACCGGTGTTGTGTTTGTGTGTTGAAAGCGGCAGCGTCGAGGGAGCGCCATCAAGTCGCCGCAGACAGCAGCGTTACAGGACTATCAAGCGCCTCAAAGAAGGCTACACCGTTAGAAAAGAGATATGTATCGCGACTTGTTTGTCTTCATGTTATATGCTCACCTGTCATAGTAAAATATGCTAGCTGTTAGCTTGATTTCTGGCTCTTCACTCTCCACCCTACCGAGGTCCAAAATTACCTGCTGTTGTCATACACCCAGGCAGTTTAATTGCGTCGGCTTTCTTATGGAGTCGATGTTTCGAGTCGAGTCGAATTTGATGACAACGGCGTGACAGGCAGGAATAATATGGTATTAAGATCTCAACGTCGCACATTTGGAGTTGGAGTTGGACGGACTAAAAATCCCTGAGATATCGTACCACTTTTCAATTAGTGTTTGGGAATAATTTTTGTATGTTCTGACAGGAGAAGAAGACACGAAGACACATTTTCATTACACATGCAGTAACTTGAAGAACCACTTGTAACGTGTTAAAACATGCGGAAGGAGAACGTTTAATGACGTTTTGCGAGTCCTCCTGCATGAGTTGCGCCAGTGGGTGAGATAACGCAATAAGTCAAGTTTGTTATGCTGTACAATCAAACGAAATTCGTAAATCCATGCGTAATTCCAGGCGTACTTCCACGTAAAACTGTTAATCCAGCTGCTTCGAGTTTCAGGTTCGGTTTCACCGAGGCCGGTTAACATTTGAAACGATAACTGCGGTCCCTTAACCCTTTCGGCCCTGGAATTATTTATTTTGAACCACATTTTTTTAAAAAATACTTTTTGCTACTACTGTGTACCCATATAGTATGCTTACAAAGAATATTCAGTTCATAGTTATTTCGTAAAACGGCTACGTGTCGTCAAAACAGGACACCAGGCCTCAATGGTTTGACTGCGGGGGCGAATGGGAGACGAAGGCTGCGAGTCTAGTAATGGTAGGGCTGACTGTACGCGTGTTTAATGACGATAGTATTCGATTACAAGCATCATGAACATATGAAGTCTAAACCGTCTTCACGTGATACATATTTGAGGACATTGGTACGAAACCAAAAAATTTCGAAGGGTTTACATGATTGCGTCGTTTTCATGCGGTTTACCTACAACGATTAGGATTTTTATCGACGCTTTCTATGCTGCACTTATACTCACTTACGACAAATGGATAATATAGGTCTTGCACAGCATTTGTCACCTTGCTCCACCGACATGGAGTAACGTATTCTTCCCAAAACAGACAGCAGGGTGCGGTGGTTTATCCAGAATCCCAAGCATGGGGGTCTTGCAAAAAAAATTGGACCGAACATTGGTTAATTTATTTCATGAGCAACACGCTTGTTGGTATGCACTCCGAAAAGAAATGCATCGATATGGTGCGTCACTCTTGTAGATCCTTGCAGGCTGTCACCTGGTCAAGCTGTCAGCACAGAAGAGATCTGACATCTGGCGCACATTTCTTCTCATTATCACGATGGTTCACTACGCGTTCCCCCATACACTTCTGTGCTCTTTTCGCTGCCTTCGCTGCTTTATCTTTGCCCGATCGCCCCGACCTAATCCAGCAATAAGGCGTGACCGTACCCCTCCCCCTCATGTACGTCCTTCGAGAAAGAGCCCCCCTCCCCCCAGAGTGATGGTCTTGAATGCCACTATTTGAAAATCATGAGAACGTACCAAAATGAAGAAGACGTGTGAATGACCGCAAGTTATGCGACAAGTGCTGCATGAACCATCGACATACACGCCCTATTTGCACAACCACTGAGCCCTGATGGTGTCAAAATCGCCCAAGTGGCTAACACCCCGGAATACAAAAGGTAAGCGTGCACCGATCAGTTTCTCAACGCAGTGATGTTTCGTATGTCTCACTTTATGTCATCGAAAAAGATAAATGTCGTTACCCTGTAGAGAAAGCCGCAATAAAATGACAAAGTTCACCCATTCCGCGTTCATGACCACGACCACTGATCTCGATTGTAAAAGGCTGGATCGCGGATAGGGAGCGCGAGCGTGAAGAAACCGGCCGCCATTTTACGGTGCCCACAACAGTCGCCGCAGCGATCATGGCAACTTCTTGCAATTACGGTCGTACCAACCGTACTGGCAAGGTTACAGGGCCTAAATTTATACAGGTGAGTCACTCTTTATCGAGGAATAAATAGGCGTTCATTCTGTATATTTAGTTGACCATTATGAAGTGTTTTTTTGCCCAAAACGAGCACTGGATGCAGGTTGCTTGATCGCTCTTCCGACGTTCAATCGAGCACACTTGCATTTTACACGGCGGCAAATACAGTTTGAGTGCATAATATGCTTGAAAGAACACGTTACACTACACAGGTAGTGTTGTCATCAATATATGTGCGAGCACTCGAGCGCTTTTTTGCATGCATTGCTAGCATGGTACACGGTGTTCTCTGCGGAAGCAAGTGCCACATTCATTTCTTTGAATTACCTTCGCGCACAAGTTCGGACTTACGTCATAATGAGACCACGATTGTCACCTTTTTTCATGTATTGGTATTGTTTTGTGCCTTGGTTTGATTTGTGACAAAGAATCCTACGTAACGGTGGTGTGGCGCGACTTGAATAACGCCTTTGTCTGAGCTGTATCGTCAGCTTGTTACGATAGTAATAATTTGTAGCGTGTCGTGCTATTTGAAGCAGTTTTTAAGGCAAAAGTGGTCTCTCAATACAGGTTTCGTCATGAGGGCTACCCAGTGAATAATCTGTGTAGTGTGATACGGCTGGGTGTACAGGTAAGTATCACGTTCCTCATCCACTGGTTTCTACTTTACAGGAAGGAACAACCTCAGTGCACGCACTGTGGTTAGCCTCTCTCAGTTTTGCATATTTTCTTACATGTTCACATCAGAAACACACCTTACACTTTAGGTTCCTTCACCCAGCAATATAATAATTAGAGATTATAATTCTTTTTAGAAGAGTTTCCCATATTCTTTTTAGAATAGTTTTTCATCTTTTTACTTTTTAGAAGATACAGGGATTGTAAACCATGTTTTAAACTGATGTTTTAACATTTGTCCAATGCATTTATTAAACAACATATTCATTTTTAACTTTTTTTTTTGTTGCACCCAAACCAATGTTCTGATGTATTATTTCCTTTGTTGTCGATGCACCATAAAAATTGGAATAATCATCATCAATGCAGGTTACTTCACAGCTGCCTCGACATACTCAAGAAATGGGTGCAGAACCTGCGTAATGCCCACAAACTTTGATTACCACAGCACCTCCAGAAAGTATGTGTCACATGGGATTTTTAAATGTATTCACAGTATATAATACCTTGTATTAACTGTTGTAGATCTAAGCCGTCTCTACAGTACACTCTCAGAAATTAAAACCGTGAGAACCGTGATAATTGTTTCAGTTAATAGGCATGCACATATGTGCTATAAGAAGAAAATTATTTCTTGAGAATGCACTTCTATGGCTACTGGTGTTGTTTACATCTACTGTTGATCACATTCATCTATCACATATTATAATCTTATATATATTATTATATTAACACATATTTGATCACATTAAATTCAAAATTCATCATATATAAGAAAATACCAGGAGGGAAGTTGCTATTCATTGCTCATTCTAACCTAAAATTGAGTGCTACAAATTTAGAGAGGGTACCTGTCCATTGTGATTCCTAAAATATATATTGTCATTGTAGCAAGGTCATAAAACAATAAATGTAGTCTTTTGTGACCTCCCTGCACGTTCATTGTATCCTGAAACGCATAAGTGCAAGAAATAACTTGAATAAACTTGATGTTGTATAACTTGATATAAAATGTTGAATAATATAATGTATGATATAAAATGTTGAATAAACTTGAACTTGTATATTCTCTTTACTCACCATCAGTGACCTTCTTTACAAAAGCATATCGTGTTAGATTTTTTTTGTTTACGTTTCACAGACGGGGTACACGAGGGCCAAAATGACAAAATCACAACTGTTTCAAGCTCCAAATCGTCCTGCTGCAATTATCCTGTTGCAGACCATACGTGTGTAATGCAAGCAGGCCCTTGCACATCAAAATGTAAGATGTGAGTCACAGTTAATGCAAAGTGGTTCCTATGAGAGACTTCGACGCTGAACAAAATCGTGCAAACTGCGGAAGGTGCCATAGAAGATATTCAGAAAGCGTGTCTGGTCTCACAACGGTGCTACGACGCTCTCTTTTAGATGACGATGATACCCATTGGAGTTTTAGATGTGCAGCTGCATTTTTTCGAACGTGCTCCACATAACAAGCATGACAAAGTCAGCACTGGATAGCAGGCCCCCGTTCCTAAGCAGCTTTGCTCACGCTGCAGTTGTATTCAGCAAAAGCATGTGAGTACTCGAGAAGGACATTCAGTTTGGCACAACCGCGCCTGCAAATAATCAGAACAAATGAAGAAAGAAACAAACAAACATAGAAGGGCTGTACTTCAAAAAGAGGTAAATCTTGTGTCCCAAGGAGGTGTTACCACTTTTAAGTAACTTAATTGATTAAGCTTACATCACTACCTGATTAACTGTCCTAACGAGCGTGTTCTAATTGCGTGAAGCAATTAAATCACGCTCACAACGTATTTGGGCTGCTTTGGTGTGTCCATATTTGCGAGGCAAAGCACCGCAGTCGTTCACTAAAAGACACTTTCTGCGGCGGTGCTTGATATAAACCATACGAAACCGATACACGGCTAAAACAACGGCTGTGATTCTACAGAACGATCTCTTTCTGCCATGCGAGTATATCCTTTCCCGGACCGTTCTTTATGGAACAACTTTTGTCCAGAACGCAGCACGGGATATTACATACATGGTGATTGCTAACCTCACATCGTTTCTTGTTGAAATATTGGCTGGGAAACGTACTGTAGTACAATCCCCAGCGCTGCACTGCTGTGACGGTCTAGTTTCGGAACGCAAAACATAACGTAATTAAGAATCGAACAATCGAGAATCGGCACCTTACAAAATTGTTTTCTATGGGCGCACACTGCGCTTTAGGGCCTCCCAACATGGCGGCCCGAATGCACGCCTCTCCCCCGCGAGCCCCTCTCCCATGCGCCATCAACCCTTTATAGATAGAGATCAGTGACCACGACCCACCTCCGCCATTTTTAGCGCTTCGTCCTCGTCTCGGCACGCGACTAACGAAATAAAATTGATGCCGTCGACGCGTGGGAAGCCCAACATACAGTTATATGTCGGTTCCAGTGGTTTCGGTTTTGTTTCCGAGCCGCACGAGCACTTTTTCTGACCTGTCCGATTTTGACGACGCCAAAAGGGTTAACTTGAGTTTGACGCAAAAGTCTACTTCACTAAAGGGCGTTATTGTCACTGAAACATTCATTATGTCCCCAACAAACGTTTGTGAAAAAGAATTGAGTGTTAACTTCAAGTTTTAGCAACCCATGATCTCGGTTCAAAGTTAACCAGCGTTGGTGAAACAGGGCCTCACAGTCCCGTACTACTCGTTGCGATTCTCTCCTCGCGCTGTGCAGCTCGCCTCGGGCACATCGTGTCGTCGTCCTCACGAGCACCGTGACATCACCACTTCTATTCACCAAACCTTCACTTACTCTCCGCAGCACAATATGCTGTACCTTTGTTCAGAGAGCGCACCCGCGGTACTTCCATTCCGATTCATATTACGGCGGTAGTGCTCCTGTTTGATGACAATACACACATCGTCACCATACGGGCCAAGCGGCTGTGTCCCGCAAATGACGTTCGCCAGCAGCAGAGCCAGTGATGTTCGCCTGGTGGCGTATTACTGCCGGCTGGATGATGCACGACGCGCTAGTTTCATGTGGAAGCTGGCCCATTGCGTTCTTCCACTGCGTAAACGTTTGCACCGTTTTCGGATACGCCGTACGGACAGTTGCCCGTCTTACGGAATGTCTGAGACTGCAGAACATTGTTATTGCGGTGCCATATTCGCGGAAATATTTGAACCTGCAGCAGTCGATTGGGACTCTGTAAAGTACTTAGTACCGCTGCTGGTAGTGCGCGCAGAGCAGCTGATCGCTGAAATAAACTCGGATAAGTTAAAAATAAATTTGGATTCGCCGGTCTAGGTTGGCCTTCGGTGGCCCAGATGTTGGGAGCATGGTTATATTCTCGGCAGTGAAAGCCGAGAGCCGAGAGAGAATCTCCTACGAAAGCTGGTAGAAAGACAGTACTTCTACCATTTCGGGACAATCCACGCGAGCCTTCTCCTCCGTGCGGATATAAGCAGCGACGTCCCTTTCCCTTGTTCCTCTCGCTCACGTTTCATCTAAGAAAATGGATCTAAGAAAAAAAAAAGGTAGAATTTCCTACCCAAGCTGGTAGAACGACAGTTTCTACTCTGTAGTTTGTTTCGACTCTGCAGTTATACCCGAAAGGTAAAATTAGTTTGAGTAGAACATCATTACAGTACATCTCTACCGAAATGGGTAGAAAATTCTACCTTTTTTTCTTATAGTGTATGAGCAGTCATTGGACGGACTTGTAAGTAAGTAAGTAAGTATTATCTAAAAAAAAGGAGGCCGACAACGGCAAGCCCTTTCACCATCACCACCACCACCATCCAAAAAAAACGAAAGAAGAAGACAGGGGTAAGGGGGCTGCCACTAGAGGCGCCCGCGGATCCATGTCATTTGGTTTGGATTCTATTTCAGAAACGCAGCGAGGGTGTTCAAAGCGGCAGTGTATCTTTTAAGAAGGCACTGTCTGCCTTCGGAGCTTTAACTTCTTCGTCCGGTGTAGGCCATCTCCACATCACTTTACGAAAGGAGAAAGGCCTTTGGTAAAGGGCTTGGAGGGATTGCTCCAGTCTTGCTCTTGCTGGCTCGTAGTCTGGGCACTGCATTACAACGTGAAGTGTGTCCTCTGGCACCTTGCATCTGCTGCGGAGGTTCGAGGCCACAATGCCTAATCTGTGCTTCGTCGCCGCGGTGTATAAAACACTCAGGCGGATCCGATGAATAGCTGTCTCGGGGCTTCGGCCGATGTCGTGTGGGATGACTCTTGGTGAGCCAGGGTCTGTTTGGGTCATATGATCGGACTCCCGCTGGACTCGTTTCCATGCGCTGTTTGATCCTTTGCTTGTTGATTTTCTGAGTGATCTCTTCGCATCTCACTTGGAAAAAGGGATTGCAGACAACTTGGTTAGGCCGAGCGCACCCTTTGCTATCGTGTCAGACGATTCATTTCCTGGAATTCCGCAGTGTGAGGGAACCCACTGCAGAGAGACTGTGTGTCCGTTCCTTGTCGAAGAGGTGAAGGCTTTTGCAATATTGCTCGTACGAGTAGGTGAAGTGCTCGCGCTGGCTTACCTCGACCCTGCTCTGTGATCATGATCAAGGTGAGTGGCATATCAAGTTCTGGAGAGCACACTAGCACTATACTACCCTCCGCAGTGACCTTTCCAGAGTTTCAAGATTGTCCTCATGGTATTGTATATGGCACGTACAAAAAGCAATCTCGCCTTGGGAGCGTTGTTATCTCCATACTACCTCCATACATAGGTTAGTTCTCTTACTTGATGATAATGCACACTACCATGACCGACAGTTACACAGCACATTATCCAGCAAATTAGTGTTGGTCATTGACACTGATCTGATATGGCGGTGACAGTTCCTCACCAGACCAACGCCTCCCTCACCTAACCCACAACCTAACCTACAACACCCATGAAACCTCCCTTTCCCTCCCTTTTCCCTTTCTTTTTCTTTCAGTAAACATATCCCCCCTTGAACCCACTCAACTAACATTTCCTTCGGGACAGGCGCATCCTCCGCTCTTCACCAAGACAGATCAAATCACAACGAATATACTGAATTTGCAACTCGTATTCTCGGAGTGTCATAGCGTGCACCAACGAGTGGTGCATTCGACGCTACTGACGACCGAGTGAGAAATAAGAGAGGGGTGACCGTTTGTATAGTTGTTATATTATTATATATTTGTTTCCCAAACAACCACGTATCTAATTTTCCAAGGGTCACGCACATGCGCCGCTCTCGATCACCACCCATTTGGCTGGTGCAAGGGATAGAGGCATACCAAGAAACGCAAGAGGATTATCCAGGCCGTCTATCTTTTTGCGACAAGCATACAGCAACTGCTAACTCTCCATCCTGCTAAGCATCCGTCATTAAACAATAATCTCGAGCAGCTAACTCTGTTACCGAAGCCAAAGTGCTTCCTGCGTGTCCTGGATCCAAGGGAATGACATTTGCCACAGTCTTTTTGGTAACATCAATTAGTTTAGCTAATTCATCTCTATAGTTAGCAATATAATTCCAGTACTAGTTAAATAAAACAAATAGTCGTCGAAACTCGGGCTTCGTATCTGGTGGCCTCGCACGGCTCACCAAGTGAACCTCGACTGCAAATTTAACCTGGTGGCCTCATCCGGCTCACCAGGTGATCTTCGACTGCAATTTTAACTTCCCCTAGCTGGATTCGTAACTTTCCAGTTTGCAAGCTTCCTTGCTACTAACGATAAAGGCGGGATATGGACGGTATAGACCGAAATGCACTGTTCCTATGGTCTACATGCGCTTCTCCTTCCAGGAGATCTGTTCATTACTCGCCATTTCCCGCTTCCTTACTGCAAGAGTAATGCTGGGGAAAACTGGGGGAATCTCACCTAAAGTCACTGGATTGGGAAAAGTAACTCCATCCTTTCCCGCCTCGACCTTGGAGCAACAATGGCGGCCGCAGCATGGGGTGGTATGTTACTGCAGCCATTGTTGCTCCAAGGTTGCGTCGGCTAAGATCAGAGGATGGCGATACTTTCCACACTCTCACCGAATCGTTATTTGATCTCACCGAACCGTACGTGACACCTGTGTTCCTCCGCTCCCACAGCCGCATAGTCCAAGGTCCGGTCGAGTCAGTCGCCGGTTGTGCCAGGTTCAGAACACCTGAGTTCCACGATGGCCAGCTAGGGACATGTCAAGGTGAACAAGTGCGTCTTGCCAAGCCGGTAATGATTTTATATGCAGCAGTGCCACGAGTGGCCGGGGCAAGGCATTATGGGATATTGAAAGGAGAGAGCCCCGCCCGTTGGCTCAGCCGATGCAGTCGACTCTTGTTTACTACCCACCCGCCTTGGCTACCGCTACCGCTATAGCTACCTAGGTGATGATGATGATGTAACTACGGCAAGCAGTTCCATCATGACCACCACCACCGCCCTCGACAGCTCAGTCTGTAACGTGTTGGCTTGCTGAGCTCAAAATTTTTTCCTGCTCCTTCCCTTCTTGTTCCTTTGCCTTGATAGTCTTCGTCCTGATAGCTCCTTCCTTTTCCTTCTCGTCACTGTCGGGATTTGTTTCCAACAGATCCCCCCCCCCCAAAAAAAAAAATGGCGGAAGTCATTTTCATCTACCATGCCAGTTCCAGGAGAACCATCAACTGGGTCGGTCTCTGCAGTGTGATCTCCGTACACTTCTGTTGAAACATCTTTCAACTGTTGGCCGGTTTCACGTCAGTTCAGGCAGGCAGGTCCCATCGACCTCCTGGATTTTCATTATTTTTTTTTATATTTAGAAGCTCATCGTACATGATGACCAACAGCGGTAAAACAAATAATTTCTACGGAATAGTTTTCGCGGAAAAATATCGAGAAAATCCGGCCCTGAATTCGAGTGTTTCAGTTTTGCCGTGTTTGCGCGCGTATATCTCCCGAGTCTTAAAAGTTACTGCAGTGAAATTTTTATATGCTTTAGTATACCTACAGGCCAGCAGTCCGAGCGCAAATTTTGGCGCGCAGGAGCAACGCTCTGTGATATAAAAAAATGTCGAACATGCTCCCTCGCGCAGTTTCGTCCCAACTTCGACGCTTGATTTCTCTGGCTGTAGATATTACTCACTGCCATATTTGGTATCAGTTCACTCAGCTTTTAATGCTCTTTCATCTGATATATGTATTGCGCATATAACCCCTACAAGTATCTGCTGAAACAGGAAAATGTTAAGGTATATTTCGAAAAAACAAGGATTTTGAGCGTCCGTTTCTCGAAAAGGCCCCTTTTTATTTCATTTATATTTTGCCAGGACATGGTGCGATGTTAGACCGTTCATTTTACATAAAAAAATCCTGCTTCAAAAAGCGTACACTGGCGAATAGCGCGTTAGAACGCGGCCCTTATATGCGTGCGTACGTGTCGGAGCCCGGCTGCCGGTACCGCGGGATGGCGGGCCTCGAGTCGATGCTCCCTTTGTTTGGGCAAGGTTGTCTGACCTTGTACCTGAGCTATTCGTCAGCATGTTTCTCACGTCCTGCTCAAGAAATAATTCACGCCTGGGAGTTAGTTATTTGCAACAAAGCATCTGAATGAAATCCTACGTTGCCGTAAAGCCGTATTTCAAAGGCTAGGTCAAACCCAATGGTCAGCGAAGGTAAAACCTCACTCTTTCAAGCTCCGCACACGGTGATACCAATACTGTACAAATAAATATGGAGTCAGGAGTTGCTTTTTCCAGGGTTCCCCCAAGTTCCTGCGAAGCTTGCTTTACTTCATTTTACAAGTTATGCAGAGGGCTTTTAGCACAAAACGCGTGTTCTGTGCTGAACTTGCAGCAGTACATTTCTTCTCAGAGCTAGGGAAGTGGGCGGGTTCTCGCATTTGTCATAGTAACACTAGAGACGTTCAGAGCAGAGTCATACGAGAGACGCACCTAATGCACTTCTATTTCGCTCAAAAGAGCACAGTAGCCATGCCTAGCGAAATACAAGCGTGCCACTGGGGAAAAGAGATTTCCATATTCATATGTGCGGTAACAGCTGCACGGAAACACACAGTTTTGGCGTTGTGAGCGAAGGCTTGTGTCACGATTCAGCACGGTCACTGTTGGCTTCCATAACTATTGAAGAATGGCTTGACGAGAATGTTCCTGTTGCAGCTAATGATTTACGTGTCAGATGGAGCTGCGAGCCATTTTAAAAATCGGCATAGGCTCTATGAGCTCTCCAAATCTACTTTTGCGAGCGCGACATGGCTGTTCAGGAACAGGCCACGACAAAAGTGCGTGTGACAGATCGGTGGAATAATCAAGCACCAGCCACGACGCCTAACCTGCGTTCACTCGAGCAAGACGTCATCTTAGAGTCACAAGATATGAAAACGTGCTTGGCAAAACATCTAACGCGCGTCCATTTACACCATCTACGGGCTGAGGACGTGGCTTCTTTTCGAACGCAAAAGAAAAGGGAATAGGTAAACGTATACCACATCAAAGTGGCATACAAGGTTCGAATGCGTGACAAAGTAAGCAATGGAAAGTCGAGGCCGAGAAACATTCATACCTAGTACCGTGGACAGTGGATGCAGAAGAGTGACGTTTTCATAGAAAGTGGGTGAAATCATTTGTCGCTGTCATTGCAAAATACTGCTTTTTCGCAGTCCTGTAAATATATCGACATAAGCTAACACTTTTGAGCACACAAAGTTGTCCCTTTCTTGTACGACATCACAGAAGGCCCGCCATTAGCGGTACCGGCAGCCGGGCTCCGACAGGTACGCACGCGGACTAGGGCCGCGTTTTAACGCGCTAATCGCCAGTGTACACTTTTTGAAGCAGAATTTTTTACGTAAGATGAAAGGTCTAACATCGGGCCATGTCCTGGCAAAATATAAATGAAATAAAAAGGGGCCTTTTTGAGAAACGGACGCTCAAACTCCTTGTTTTTTCGAAATATACCTTAACATTTCCCTGTTTCAGCAGATACCTTTAGGGGGTATATGCGCAATACATATATCAGATGAAAGAGCATTAAAAGTTCTGTGAATTGATACCAAAGTTGGGACAAAACTGCGCGAGAGAGCACGTTCGACATTTTTTATAGCACAGAGCGTTGCTCCTGCGCGCCAAAATTTGTGCTCGGACTGCTGGCCTGTAGGTATACTAAAGCATAAAAGAATTTCACTGCAGTAACTTTTAAGACTCGGGAGATATAGCGCGCAAACACGGCAAAACTGAAACACCCGAATTCAGGGCCGGATTTTCTCGATTTTTTTCCGCGAAAGCTATTCCGTAGAAATTATTAGTTTTACCGCTGTTGGTCATCATGTACGATGAGCTTCTAAATATTACAAAATAATGAAAATCCAGGAGGTCGATGGGACCTGCCTGCATGAACTGACGTGAAACCGGCCTGTTGTCATCTTCCAGTGTTGGCAGGGGTGGGAACTTTCTTTTAACAAGACTATAGTCCTGTCTTCGATTGAAGAAGTCTTTCCTTTCCCTGAGGATGCGTTTTTTCATTTGTGCACTCGATCTCAGCATTGAGAGATTGTCTTTGGGCATATCTCACCCAATGTTTCTGTGCCGCTTTGAGTTCCTCAGCAGCGATAGCGCCTGAGGCCGGTTGACTTGCCTCAGGTTATTTACGTGGCGGTAAACCCAAGCCGTTACTCTCAGTAGCCTATGCAAACTACTGTATGCCCTGTCTCCCTGTGCAATGTCGCCATCTACACTCTAAACCAGGCAACGCATATGTAACGCTTAAGTACCGCTTGGCCAAGAGGTACATTTTTTAAAAAACGTACCTCTTAAATTTAAGAGGTACACGCGCCCTGACATGCGGTATATGCAACGGATAGCGCGCAGCGATTTAGGCCTACCCATCGGGGTGGTTCCCCTCCTCTACGATATATTAACAGCCCCAGGAAGCTACGCTGTACGATAAATATCACAAACAAATACCTTTATTCGAAAATTACATCTATTTCAGGGGTGATACTTGTCCATCGCGAGCGCGCATTGTCATGATGCAGAAACGCCGAACACACCGGGCACAACGTATATGGATGAAACGCTGACCACTGCATCTCTCCTTCACTATTGCGGCTGCTCTGTAGTCACGCTTCTTTATCTTTTTCACACCCTTGGATTGCTGTTCTTCCGCAACTTCCGTTTCTTCTGCAGAACATAACACCAACCACAGAAGATGATTGACTCACCCATTTACGACACCGCCTGGACGTATAACCTAGGAGAAAATACAATGTAAAAAAATCCAACAGCTGAAATAGCTTGCCTGAAAAGCATGCCTACTTGCTTGTGTAATCCAGGTATAAAGTGCAATCTAGGCTTCTTTAATTCACGCATCAACATTCGTGCATGAAGCGCAAAGTTCGTTGTCTCTGTCCCTCAGTCGTTGTGTCCAGCCTGCCGGTGAAAAGGACCACTGGGAATCAGAGCGAAGATGAACGAAAATGCGTCGTGCGGACGAATAATACTTCATAGATATAATACGCACCTTAAATGACTCCAATCTTGAAAGCGTCGAACGAGTTTCTTCAAAGACCGAGCAGACTCGTCCTCGCTCCCCGACGTTTCAAAACAAACTGATTTGCCAGGGGTTGCAAGAAACGCATTCTTCCAAAACGCATCCCTCACGGTCACGGGTTCTAGGTATTGCACTTCTTTGATAGAATGATAGTGCTGATGCATTACGGCACTGCTGCATAAGGAATTTATTGACTGGTATTCGGAATCACGCGAAATATTTTTGCAGCGCATGGAGATCGTGAGAAGGCGTTCATGCGCCGGAAACACGCGGTACACATGAGGTACAGCTGCAATAGACCGCGCTTAAAAGGTAGCTAGCCGGTACGGATAGGTCTCGGAGCCGTTGTACCGCTTGAATTTCGCAGCGGTGGCGAAATGTACCCGCTGGTTGAGGACTGTACCTCATGTGTACCGCTTGGCCCAGGTGCGGGTCCTCTTTCATAGTGTACATATCGGGTGCCGGATTTAGAGTGTCGAGGCGCCATCAGGAATCGTCGACGAAGTACTTTCGCGTGTATCAGTAGTGCTCAGATACGCTACGGTTCCGTAAGTTATGGGGCTTGAATCTGCAAAGATGGAGTATGCGGGCGCACCCTCCTTCTTCACCACCCGAGCAGATGTAGCAAGGCACTCGACTCGTCTGCAGCTCTTTTAACTCTGAGTATCATTGCTTCCAATTCCTGTCGATTTCGTCAGGTAGGGTCTCATCCCAACCAATCTTCAGCACCCAGAGCGCCTGAAATAGCGCTTTTCCACGCATGATGTATGGTGCTACCCATCCCAGTGGATCGTAGACACTCGCTGTAACTCTGAGCATTGTCCTCTTCGTGTATATTATGCAAACGCTGTTACCGACTCCGTTGTCGACAGTGAAAGACAGTTTGTCGCTGAACGGGTCCCAAACTATCCCTAACACCTTCAGTATTCCTGCGACGTAATCAAGGTGCTTCGTTTCTACCGCATCTCCTTCAAAACGTTCTCGGAGGGTGTAATTTCATGGAGTTATTGGCGTCCTCGTAAAACTCCAACGCCCTTTCTTCACTGTCAGAAGGCCATCCACATACAGACTTTCTTGAAGCATTTTCGCTGACGACATGTGCTTCTTTTTCTTGTTCTGTAGATGGTATCGTAACGTCCTCGCCAGTAAGAAGAAGCTCGATGTCGCTCCAAACGGAACTGTACTCATTCTGAACGTCACTACGCTTGGCACGTTCTTTTCATCCATAGGCATACTATCATACCACAGGAACTATAGTGCATCTCTGTTGCTTTCTCCCACTCCTATCTGGAGAAAGGCTTTTTCTATGTTGGCCACAAGCGCAACTCGATGACTTGTGAACAAAAGCCCAACGAGATCCGCTGTCAAGTTGAGACAGCTTTCAAGGTTATCATTGAGCGACAAAGAGCCAGGGGCGTGTGGTGATGCGTCAAACACCACCATGAGCTTGGTCGTGCTGCTTGACTGACGAATTACAGTCTGGAGGGGCATATAATAGGTGAAGCCCTCCGACTCCATCCTGTCGTCCACCAGGTCGGCCATCCCGTTGACGAAATAGTCTCAAATAGTGTCGTCTAGTTTCATCATACGCTTTCAACCAATGTGGAGTTTTTTGGAACCTTCTCGAGAGCTGTTGAAGCCTTTTCATGGCCACATCTGTGTTGTTTACGAGGTGTGCGCGACGTGTCACCTATGTGTGCCTTCGAAGGCAGGGCTACCTCGTACCGGCCGTCACTACGCCTTACAGTCTGTTGCCACAAGAAGTATGCCACTGGATCTTTTTCGGTGCAGTGCGAATCTCCACCATCCTCTCCTCATACAGGCTCCAACGTTCATAACTAGAGTATGTCTGCGGTGTCCGCGCTGCACACAGCAGATTTTAAAGCAACAGCTTGAGAGCAGTGTGCATCTTTCTCCGAACTTTGGGCTGGGACCCTGAACAGCTCATCCAAAAACGGTTTCGATGGCTCGTAAGTCTCCTAACTTTCTTGACCGAGTTGTTGTTACGGTACAATAATGCTCACAGCCGAGAAACAAGCCAATATCGACTGGTCCTCCACCTACTGACGTGTCACCCATCTTACATTTTAGTTGCGTCAACTTTTCGTTCACTAGACTTGTAGGTCTTGGAATCACCTGGAGTGCCATCATTTGCTCCAGTTCCGACTCTCGCTGGCACTACACGATTCCAAGTTGACCGGCGTGCTGGTGGCGGTTTCTTTAGTCGTCCCGCACATTCGAACAAGGGTGGGATCGCACATTACCTTCGCATGTCGACTTCCACATTTCTTACATTTCATCTTGCCATTACAAGCTTTTAAGTGGTGATTTGTTCTAGTGCAGCAGAAGCGACATGTCGGCATCACATTCCATCGTAGTGTGGCTTGTGCCTTTGGAGATAAAACAATGATTGACGTTCTGAGTCTGCTGAAGAACAGCCGCGCAAGATGGCAAGCTTCGAGAGCTCTTGTGACTGATTTTGCCGTCCGAGTTCCGAGGTCCATTCCCTCTTGTATCCTTCCCGCTGGAGCAGTCCCTGATTTCCAGATTCTCATGGCTGTGGACTTCTATCCTCTAATCCTAATCCTAATCTTCTAATAATCCTATCCTTCTGTCCTCTAAGTCTAATAGATGTGTAAAGGACGATGACGTGGAACTCTGGTGCGGTCCTGTATCCCCGTTACCTTGTGCACCGGCTTCTTCCGACCCAGATGTGATATTCCGTTCTTCGTTCAACCATTTGTGAAAGTCGAGGAGAAGGTCCCTCGGGAGCACCCGCTGCAAGACTGGAAACAGTAAGCTGCTAAACGTTTCTTGCTTTCTTCCGAGTGTTTCAAGGCCTCTGACGTGCGCCATCACATTGTCGTACAGGCGCCGAAGGCTTTTGCAGGCGTGTACCGGGTGCAAGTCAATAAGCTGCCTCATATGAGACTGCACGAGTAATTCAAAGTCACCGAAGCGCCGTTTTAGGAGGTCTATAACGTCGTTGCAGCATTTGGAAGTTGGAACCAGGGCCCTTAAGACTGCTGCTCCGTCGACGGTTAGGCACCCTCTCAGATAATTGAACCTCTCGACTTCCGATAGGTCCCCGTTGTTATGTACCACGCCGTCGAATTGCTCCCAGAACTGCTGCCACGCTGTTCTATCGCCGTTGAACTTGATCAGCTCGAGCTTGGGCAATCTCACTTTCGTTCGAGGGCATGAAGACGTCGCGATCCAGTGGGTGTATTGCTTGCTGATGTCCCTCGATCATCCGGCATACTATGACAGGAGCCTTCTGACACTTCCCGTCAATGTGTCAGCTTTGCCAAAGACGTTACGATTTTGTCGTTGGAGTTGAAACACTTTCTCAAATTCCGACTCCGCGTCCAGCTCTGTCAGCTGCTGTTCTACTTCGTCGTCAACGCCGTTAATCTGAATTTTTAAGGCTTTCAGTCTGTCTTCGAACATTCATGTTTTCTCTAAGTTCACTGACCGACTGAGAGCTTCTCCGCTTTCGCTGACGAGTCGGGTTGCCTGAGCTCGAAGGACCCTGCGTTTCTTGACGAGGCGTTCCATCGTCATTCTTGGATGCCACGTTGCGTTCCGTTCGATTTCAGAGATTCCGGGTTTCGGCACCAAGTTTTTTCCCTTAGGTGTCTCCTCTCGTTGTAGGTGAGACTATAAGCAAAGGAGGAGGGCGGTACTTATAAAACAAAGAACAACAAACCTTTAATTGCCTCGGTTGCAAGGACACAAGCCATGCCCGACTCCTTTCAACCACAAGAAAAGAAAAAAAATGTTGTTGTTGTTGTTGCTCCTCGAGCGGGATCGCGCTTATCCGCAAAAAATGTTCCTTCGCCTTGATCCTCGTAGCTCTTTCCTCTTCCTCCTCGTCACTGTCTGCCTTTGTTTCCAACAAAGGTCACGGGTTCAATCCCGGTCGAGGACGGTACCAATGTACGTGGGGAAGGTAAACAGTGCTTCCAGCCCCGTGGTGTGGGATGTTTCCGCCGCACGTCAAAAGAACGTCGAATTTATTCGCACTCCTACTAGTCCGACCCTGCGGCACGTGCAGCATGTGGCCACACTAGGCGGACACACGTGTAAATCCAATTACCTGTTTGCTTACTACCCGCCAGCGTTGCCCGCATGACCTGCCCTTGCGTAGCCATCTATAGAGGAGTGCAATGCGTTGCAGGCATGCCTGCAACGCATTGCACTCCGGTTTAGGTTCTATGATGGAACCACGGCTGGAAGTCTACCGCGATCGCGGTGCTGCTTGCCATAGAAGCAAGGACGTCGAACTGTATGTCTCGGCCAGTGGTCTCGGCATGCTGCCGCGGAAGCTTCTATTACACTATATGCGAGGGAATATTTGCTAGCAAATAATTCCATCATAAAAGGTGTTTTCAATAGAACACTCCCATTGTAAGGGTGTTTTTGTTTTTAAGCACCCATTATAACAGTGTTTTATTAGGAATACACTTAACTAAAGGGTGCATTAGAAAACACCCATCATTTGAGTGTAAAGGCAACACCAAAAAGGTGTGCGCCATAGGACAAGCCATTTACACCAAAAAAGTGTAAAAAAGTTTACTGTGTGCACTAAAATATTGGTTTCATCACTTCGGCTGCCAGTAGAACGAGGGGCGCGTTGCTGGCGTTCTCCGCGTCTCGCCATACGCCGTCGTTGCGATAGCGACCGAGCCGGCACGTGACCTCTATCATCACAGCTCCTTGAAACGCTTTGCTGGCCACGCTGGCCACGGAGAGGAGGTCATCACCGAGCAGCGACAGCCGAGGCGGCGTTCAATTTCTCGTCACGGAGCTCGGATGTCGTCATAAGCATGGCCGACTTATACTTGTTCCTCGCTGATCAAGGTGTATGCGAAGAAGGAAGGTCTCGTGTGTTTCGCCGGTATCGTGATGCTTTCAGTGCATTAACTGAAGAACAATTCAGTGCAAAGTTCCGCCTCTTCAAAGACGCCGTGAGGGAAGTCTGCGATGCTGTTTCCAGAGATTTACAGAAACGTAAGTACCGCTTTGTTCCACGAGCTATGTGTTGAATGAATGTTCCTCGTGAGCTCCCCGTGAGCTTCCTACGCGCGAGACATCTTTTCGAAACACGGTCGTTCTCAGACTGCCGTTTGAATAGTGCGTCATGGAAGTGTGCGAATGAAGATGGCAGTACTAGAAGGCAGGATAGAGGTTTATTGCGTTTCGTGCGTTGTACAAATACGCACTTCCCTCAGTGCCAGTATAGCTATCGGGACAACCCATGCACATGTGGGAGCTGCGTTGCACAACCGACCGTGAAGAAAAGCGGATTACTTTCCTGGACATGAGCACAATATCAATTTTTTTAGAAGAGTGCAACCGCACACGTCTGACGACTAATGCAGTTCACTGTCGCTAAAGATAGAAGGTTGCATTTCTGTTTCTATGTCAATCATTATGACCATAAATTTATATATTATGCCTATTTGCAGCGCAACAGTGGCGTAGCACTACCCTCACGGTTGAACAGAGGGTGCTTATTGCACTAAGGTTTTATGGAACTGGTGCATTTCTAAGCAACATTGCGGAGGAAGATGATTTCCTCCGAGGCGATCCATTCTGTGAGCACTGCAATTATCCGGAATCTTGCACCACGATATCTCAAGTTCCCTGTGTCACCGGAAGAAAGACTGAAGATCAAGCGGGACTTCTATACGAAATTGCTGGAATGCCTGGCTGCCTTGGTGCGTCAATGTCATAATAGTTTCTGTATTCGTTATTCAGGACCAAAGGGACCATAATGTAATTACACGGGTAATCAGCACAGTTGAACATTTTATGCATGTACGTACAACACATATATTCGATACAGTCCATAATTTATAGGTGCATTTTATGATGTGGTCTGAAAACAATACATAGATATTGTTGGAACATGCGACAAGTTATTCACGAAGCATATGCAAACAATAATGTTTTAAACAGTTTTATGGAATTCATAATATCAGCTTATGGCTGGTGGTGGTGGTGGTGGTGATAGGGCTTGCCGTTGTCGGCCTCACGTATGTGGGCAACGTCACGACTCACGCCCTGGGGGAATGTGCGGCCTGGGACGACTTCTAAGGGAACTGTGCCGACATATGTCTGAAAGCGTCTGAGGAAAACCCAGGAAAAACCCCAGACAGCACAGCCGGCACCGGGATTCGAACCCGGGTACCTCCCAGTCTCGACGGCTTATGGCTGGAAGAGGGGGTTACACTCGACTTCGACCAATGACTAGAATGAGTATCGTAGTGATGTGTTACGTGAGATGTGTTACTTGATTCCATCAGACTATGATATGTGTGCAGAGATGCGTAATACACCGAAAAGGTGAACAGTTGATGCAAGAGAAACAGTGTGAGAAAGACGAATGCAAAACTAAATTCCTTCCAAGTCAGAAGTTAAGCAGGCTTAGATTGGTGGTACATGATTGAACGGCACGCAAAAATGATATTCTTAAGGAGGAGTTTTTGTTTTCTTTTCAGGTGCAATTGATGGGACTGCAATCGCAATCATTGCTCCAAGCACGAGGGACCCCCGTTTTGTGGATGGTAATTACTACTGCCACAAGGGGTATCATGCCCTCAATGTGCTTGGGGTAAGAAATCATTTTTGCTCCGAGACGGCTTGCAGTATGTACCTTTCTATAGATTGTTGCTTGCGCTACTACATATTGTCCTACCACAATATGCACATGCAAGAGTAGGATAGAATACAGAAATCCTTAATTAGGTTTCAGATGCAACTCGTCGAATCCTCTATCTGAATGCATGTTACCTGGGAAGTTGCCACGACTCCTCCGTATGGAGTATGTGTGATCTTCGCCATCAAACTCCACAGATGTTTGGTGTTGGAGAATGGCTTCTAGGCAAGTGTACAGTATATGTCTATAAAATGTGACATAGTACAACAGGACAACTCTTATTGTTTTGCCACATTTATTCTTTACAAGGCACTGCATTAGGAAAAACACTGATAGCTGAATGTGGATTACAGAGAGTAAAGTATGAGAACGTTTTAAATTAATAAATGACTCCACACTTAAAGTACCTCTACAGACTACACCATGATATTTCTTTTATCAGACTCAATACACAAAATGTAAACGGTGTCAGTGAGCATTACGCACTTCCACTGATTTTTGAAAGAAGCTCCCCAGATCGGAATTATCTCGGAGCAGGAGTGTAGGGGAACACACAACCATCCAGCGCCCCTGTCTTAGCAACAGTGCTCTCTGTAGCTTTGGGCTACTTAGAGTTACAGGTCACTCCAGTTAATCCCAGATAAATATAAAAAAAACTGCAGTGTACCTTTGTTGGGGACTGCGTTAAAGGGCTTGTATCTCGCAAAGTATGACACTTAGAATTTGTTTCCTGTGTGTTCTAGCATGTATTACAATACATCTGTAACATAATGAACCACATCTATGAAAGTGTCTGAACCACTATAACTGAGTGTTAGACCCCTGCCAGCAGCTGGTGAGGGGATGGAAACCGACCTTCGGTAATGTGCCCAGCACATGATATCGTACTCTTCAAAAATAGAAAATCATTTTCTGATACTTCCATTTCACACAGGAAAGCTAGAAACTACTATTTTAGGATAATACTGTATGAAACACATGTATTGACATAAATTTGGCAAGATTCTGAAGATAGTCTGTAGTGGCATTTAAACTGGCAAGTATGATGCCCACAAAACAAAATGTTGCACGCGACACCGCACACGTTAGTGAATATGGATCCAAAGAAACAATGGATGCCTTTTATTGATGTTGCAGGGGACATTGGGTACCCTCTCGAGCCTTGGCTGATGACCCCTGTCCGCAACCCCGCAACACAGAAAGAAGAAGCGCACAATGAAGCACACCGGAAGACCAGGGTTCGTGTGGAGCAATGCTCTGGGGTCCTGAAGATGAGGTTTAGATGCCTCCAGCGCTACAGAACACTGCACTTCTCTCCAGACCGGGCAGCAAACATCATAACAGCATGTGCCATTTTGCATAACATCTGCCACAAATACAATATGATGAGGAAGTGGACGACCAGGAAGGGACCAACGAAGACAACTTTGACGTTGACTTGATTGAGGAACCACTGGAAGCCTCATTAATATCCAGGGGATTGCACAGAAGGAGCCATATAATAAGCCAGTACTTTTGATTCATGGTTTAGGCCAAGTGACAAGGTGCATGCCTTCACATAACCACGTGCCGCACTTATAAACGACGATTCCATGTCAACGACGCGAAGCAACTGTGGCTGTGTACATCGTACAGATGTGGTCAGAGGACAGCAGCAACTTTGAGTGAGGAGGGGATGGTTAGTGTGTGTCATGGGCTGACATCTGGGGGAACTATGCCGACATTCATTATCTGTAAAGTCTGACGGAAAAGCAAGTGAAAACCTCAGGAGAGCACAGCCAGTTCCGGGATTCAAACTCATGTCATTTTCCATTCTCTGCATGGAACCGCTGTAACTGCCACGTGATCTGGTAACACATGAAATGATTTGTGCTATACATAATATAGTCGACAATCGGTTTTCAGATGGTGTAAAGAAGTGGACTTCGTTGCAAGAACAGATCTGAACTCATCTTTAGTTGTGTGTGTGTGTGTTTTAAATTGTGTGAAATTTTGTGTTGAATTTGAAATTGTTCGTTGAATTGTGTAAAATTTTTCTGTAGCAGAACAGGGGAAATAGACACACCTCACTACTGCACATTTCTCTGCCCCTCTCTCTCAAGCTTGAGCCTGTAGTAGTCACTGATGGGAGCAATAGCCTGCACATTAAAACCAGAGGAAGAAATTAAATGAACGAGCAGAGACTCTTAAAAGGCTAGCACAGGCAGGGCTCATCTCCAAAGGTACTAGCATTACAGGAGGTCCTTCTTCACAATAGAGACTAACTGCATGCGTATTTCCACATTGTCACCTACCACGAGAGCATAACACTGCCATGGTGTGGGTGCCTTTCCTTTTATTACCTGTCCAAGTTGTTCAATTTTGTCCACCAGTAACCTCTGCAGGCTCAATATCTGTTGTGTGACGGATGCAGGAACCCGTTGTCTCCGGCGCCGGCGGCATGTCCTAGGTTCGGGGTTTGTACGGCTGGGCCTGGGGTCTTCATGGCCAAACTGGATGCCTGACGTACCATCTCTCGGCACTGCACTTACTGCAGGTTCTGGATCCTGCATAAAATGACATTAGTTTTTTGGTCTTCACTTCACGGTTGGCGACGTAAATCGAAGAAATCGAAAAATCAAGCTGAAAACGTCTTAGATCATGAAAACAGGTCACAATGCAGACACACCATTTGTACAGACTGTTGTGTTGCCACTTCCTGTTGTGGTGCCTGCATGTTCTGTGAGGAGCGCAATGTTTTTACTTTGTATCTGTAGTGCTGCAGAGCGATGGAATTAGGTCTCTTATAGATTTACTTCATCTGCTGCTGCCGTTTCCGTGACTGTTCCTTGCGGTGATACACGAAGGCTGCCCGTTGTACCTGCCACGGTGTCCCACCCTACAAGGGCCATGACCCGGGAGTCTAGGCCGTGTAGGCTTGCTGCTATGTCCACCACTCGTGTGTCGCCTTCTCCGGGCTCAGTGGTGAGGTTGGCAGTTGAACCAGCCCCGCCTCCCGTGCCTCCAATGTTAATTATGTTGCCGCGTACGTTCTTGCGTACGCGGTATCGCCAGTCCCTCCACAAGAGCTGCCAACCCGCACCGTCCTTTTGAATGCCACCTACTGCGTTAAGGGAGGCCGCAATGGTGTCCCACTTGGCTCTTCGGTGCTGCTTCGTTTCCCCGGGCATAAAACTCGTGTTATACTCGTTACAGAGCTCCGGGCACTCTTCCATGTACGGTAACAGAAGCAGCTTCTGAGCTTCGGACATGGACATCACTGAAAAACGAAGCTACTATTGTGCAAAGACGTACGAGATACACTGTGTCAGACACAGCACGATGAATTAATACCGTACTTACTTGAAACTGCTGGCACGAAGCTCCTTGCCTGCTGACAAGATGATACGTAGTGGTTTGAGCGTCTCGCGTTTCTTAGCAGACGACGCTGCTAGTTTTGGCACGTGCATATTTCTAATGCACAAGGATCCCTCTTTGTTAATTTCTTTCAGCCGTTTCTCATGCTTACAAACTTTGTTTACCGATATTCTTCACAAACACTGTAACTTTCTGAAAGTTAAAATGGCATGACATTTACCGCCTGTGTGCAGCTCTCGCGCGAGATGCGCGCGTCTCACGCATGTTGACGCTCTGATGAAGATATCCATCGAAGGACCACAGATTCCGCGACAGCAGGTGACGCCTGATGGCAGCGCTGACAAGTTTAGCTGTAAGTGTTCTGCTGACAAGTAAAGCTTTTGAAAAATGGGTCCGGAAACCAAGGAGGCTATGAAGGGGAAACTTACCGCTTCACATGTAGAGAACTGCTCTGCGTCGTGTGTGCTTGTGTTTTTTTTGCGTTTCGACCTGTCTTCGTTTTCTGTTTTTAACGTCACACAACATTTTTGCCAGAATTGAAGATGCTCGCAACTCTAAGCTACCTAGGTGGTATTTTGAGAGCAGCAAAACAATGTTCACCGTAATAAAGCGTTGCTGTTTCAAAATTGAATGTCCCTACATTTAGCCAGAAACACAGTTGTTAATGGGCAAGACTTCTAAAGCGCATTTGTACCCCCGATTCCACTCCTTCAAATTCCGATTCCCCCAAAACGGAAAGGCACTGGGTCACATCATACGTGCCGTCATAGGATATGGTCACTTGGTTGTGACGTCATGTGACACCGTCACGTATTATGTCGCACCCAGTGATGGGCAGTACTTGAAGTAACAAGTACTCAAGTAGGAAGGAAGTTGCCTCGGGACAGAAGCCGCCGATATTTCGAACAGAGACTGTTCTTCTTCTGGGCACCGTCCTCATCATTGGCATGGTATTTAAAGGGTTAGGTGTGACGTGTTTAAAGGTTCACGCGAATTGTGGGTCAACAGCCCGGAGGGAAGAAAGGGTTCCTGCGGGCTGTTGACCCACAATTCGCGTGAACCTTTAAACACGTCACACCTAACCCTTTAAATACCATGCCAATGATGAGGACGGTGCCCAGAAGAAGAACAGTCTCTGTTGGAAATATCGGCGGCTTCTGTCCTGAGGCAACTTCCTTCCTACATCTCTACCGATTCGCTGGATTTCTACCCATCTAAGTACTCAAGTAGTACTTTAAGTACACTTCTGTGAAATTGTACTTTACTTTAAGTACATTTTAAATCGTGTACTTTGTACCGTACTCCAAGTACTTTTTCCGAGTACTTTCCCATCAAGTACTCAAGTACCCAAACTTGGACTCCAGACAAAAAATAACAATAGAGTATCAAAAATGCACCCTACTAAAGGTGCTAAAATGACAACAAGAGGACGAAAACACACAGATAGGGCAATCTCTGAGTTTTCATCTTCTTGCCATCATTTTAGCGCTTTTAGTGGGATGCAGTACCAGGAGTCCCAGTCTGACATTTTACCAGGGCGGGATATTTGTGCTTTTAAAGAGCATATTATTTGAAGCAAATCTGTTATTGAGAGGCTTCAAATGTCGAAAAAGTATCGACGCTTTTATGATTATGTAAAACGAATGGAATGCAAAGACACGCACACATTACGACACTGCAACCAGCAGGACAATGACTTGGTCCATTGTCATTTCAGTTCTCCCAAAGCAGGGTTCAATGCTTTTTTATATTTTTCCTTCACTGGGAATTAATAATACATCACATTATATGTGTGATTGCATTACATGATGAACACTCTGAAAGACACACATGCTTTCATTTTTACATTTTACGTTTTTCTAATTGGTCACATGGATTACATTGCTGCAGGTCACAGTCGTATCAAAATGAAGGCTTACATTGTGTTTCATCCTTTTTTACTTTCTTCATATTCTTTTTCTAAACATGTTGTATTTCAAAAAGCAGCAAGGAATGCCCACAATCTCTGTTGGCTTGTACGTTTTTTCGTTTGAAATTTCCTAGCCTGTTATAGAAGAAGATTAGTACCGGAACACCAAACTAGGCAGGTGATCTTGGATCAGTCCGGGTATAATACTATTTTGCATAATCACAGCACAGCTCACTGCTAACCTCTCTACATGTAACAGCAAATTATGACATCTGATTAAGTTCATATCCACTGGTTAGTACTTAACCTAGGACTTTATGACTACAAAGCATTTGTCAAGAATACTCTCTAAAGTTTTGCCAAAAAAGCAAGACACAGATACTAAACAGTGAAATGCAAAGTCATACAGATTAAATTGGTAATGTACCTCATGAGTACTTGAAGTACTTTGCCTAGTACTTTGGACTTTACTTGAAGTACATTTCGAATTGAGTACTTTGTACTGTACTTGAAGTACTAATGATGCCAGGTACTTGGTACTTTAAGTATAATTTTGAGGTGCTTTGCCCATCACTGGTCGCACCCCCCCCCCCAACACACACACAGATTTCCAACACCCCCCTAGAAGAAAATCCTGGGAAAATCACTGGCTCCACGTTATTGAGTGTCGTATCTGTCGAAACATTATCCTTCCAGCATATATTCAAACGCAACCTTTTCATATCAGGACGGGCGAGGAGCATGTCGTACTGAATGTTTGGTATCACCGGAGCTTGTACTCTAATCTGTTGATTTTGATACTGTATGACAGTTTAAATCCAAGTGTCGTACGACTTTTTCCGTCCGTCATATCCTTGCACTTGAACTGCTTTTCCTCTTGCAATACGTGAGCTATCAACCACAGCTTGATTAATAACTGTAATGGATGCACCACTATCAACCAACGCATTCAGTTCTGTTCCATCTACCAGTGCGACTGGTGACCCTCGTTTATTAGTTTAAAGTGTTGCCGTCTGCTATTGACTCCTCATCGCAGGTAGGAGAGTTGCCGGTTACAAAGTTCACTGTGTTACGTTCTGGAAGGGAAAGCTGCGTCGCAGCGTTGAGACTGTCTATAGACTGTCTGCACCAAATAGCTAAAGGGAGAAAAAAGAAAAGAAAAACCACTATCCAAATAAAGTCGACTGCCCGTTTGGACTTTTTTCTATAGAAATTCAATAGCACGTCCATACAGATTTTTTCAGAAGGGACAACTGCATCTGCTGCAACTGCAACCGTTTACGCCAAGTTTACGAACTATTCACAGTGCCGGGGAGTAAATTTTTGGGCACAGGGGACTGAATAGGTGAATAAGTGCAATCTGGGTGCCTAGAAGCTATATCTGCTACCGGATTGACTCGTTCTTGGAGCGTTTAAACTTGCCCAACAGCACATGTTTTCTGTTGCGCAATGCGCCGCAGCCAAAAACGAATTTATGGATAGGCGGCCTTCACTACTTCTTTTAGAGCTTTTACCCCACAATTCAAGTGCATGATCAGATGCTGTGACACAAGCCTCTGTTCCACGTGCGGTATCGTGGCGACCACCCAGCACGTTCTTATGGAATGTGCACTCTACTACCCGCAAAGGCGTATACTGTGTGATGAGCTCGTCCGTATTAGCAAGAGACCGCTCAATTTAGCTGCACTCACTGGCCCCGATGAAGATCCTATGCTCCATCGTCGGGTTCTTCAGCTGTTCATGGACTTCCTGTCGTCCACTGGATTGCTCCAGACGCTTTAGTTCTTTCTTGTATTTTCGTCGTTCCTTCATCATCGTCATGTACCTCGTGGGGTAGGGTACCGCCCCACCGCGGTGAAACACCCCATCTCATCGTCATAATTTATTGTTGTTGTTGTTGTTCTTGTAGAGCGAAATCGCCATCATAAGCCTTCCTTGCTAGAGGCGTTTATGTTTATTCGCTCGGAGGCGCTCCGAGCCATGTATTCGCAGTCCGAGCGCCTCCGAGCGAATAAACATAAACACCCAAGGCCAGCTGTTTCATTAATTCCAAACATCTGTTGACGGTTAACGTACTGGAGCGTTCTATCATACTACACGAATTTGAAACGGGCATCCATCACGCCGGCTAAGGTTTAGAGCAGTAGCTCCTGACCATCTCTGCACAACCGAGCATTAAAGTGGTATCCAACATGGTCAAAAACTGGTGCCACCTTGTAAAGCAGTGTATGAAAAGCATTCCCATAAAATATTTCTGCCCGTTTTTTCTTTCTTTTTTTTTTCACTGCGACGCAATTTCATTTACAAAATCGCTGCCGCAGCGAGAGGTTCGAGCGCTCGAACTGTAGACCGCACTTTATTCAACGTCAGGATACCAAGCCTGATACAAACGTTCGAATATGCCGTCTACACTTTAGCGATAACAATTATCAACCCCCGCCGAGCAATTTTGTCGCACGTCAACGATGGAATAGCAGGGTCGGCATGGCGATGCAGCTGCCGCACGTACACCTAGCAAAGACATCCATTTTACAGTTCGACTCATATGTCAATGTCCACGCCAAATGTAACGCCTCGGTGGCGTTACCGAAGACCTTTCTGGTGCGACAGCTCCAGCAGAGCCGAAACACTATTGGGAAGAACTGGAGTGTCGCTGTAGAACGCACAGTTAGACTCGTGTTCCAATACTCGTTCTTCCCATGGTGTCAGCGGTCCCAAAAAGTCCAGGTTGTTGGCGTCCTTCTTTCGGACATCCCGTAACAGAAGAACGTCTACACTCTAAAAAAATAAAACTCCTTTTCAGGTGTAATTGGGGTGTATTTGGGGTGTACCAGTTGCTCTACTCCTCTATTACAACCCCAAGGAAAATAGTACACCGTGTTATGTGTGTGAAATGGGTTAATTGGTATATGTCCCTTTCTGCAGGGTGTAATTCTGAGAATTTGTGTGAAAAAGGTGTAGTGGCCATCTAGGTTCTAATGCTTCGCTACGACAGGTCTGGCAACAGTGTGATGTTTACTCTGTGTTCTGCAGCTATGGCTGTTGGAGATAGTTGTGGTAGCATTCTTGTTGTTTGGGACAGGTCGTTTGTTGAAGTACAGGTCATTTCACCATACGAGCTTAGTATGACACTGCAAGGATTACGCTTCCGGGTCTCGAACGGAGGCAAGCAACAGCTGGCGCTGTGCCATTCGGATCGCGAGTAACTTGTCCGAGCGTCTCGCTGCGTCGTGCTGCTTCGTAAGTGTTGTCGATGTATTTTGTCTTGTATTGTTGATTGAGGTGCCTTTGAAGGGGGTATTTTCAGGGTTTGTTTGAGCTTTAAGTGGAACGTACGAATTAGATCAGAGAACAGTGCGCGTCGCGTCGTAACGGCCACATGTGGCCGTTAGGCAAAGTCAAGACGTACGTAACAAACGAAGTTGGTGCAATTTGTGGCAGAAGCAAAAGCGGCTGGTAAGATTCAGCGAAGTATCGGTAGCGGTATACTCGAACGCACACCTCTCCAGTCAGATTTCTAGTCAGATGTGATCAGTGAATGGCTTTGCGTGTCTTCTGAACAAGGCCCTGGCAAGTTAGGGCAGCGATCTCGGCAAGTTGTAATTAGTAGTACACCTGGCCGGAAATCAGATAAGTATGGGGTCGAGTCCCGTTTCCGGCACTTCGCTGACTCTTTGCCAATTGCCTTATACTTTCTATATTGACATGCTTGTGTGTTGACGAGGCTTGTGTTTGTGTAGTCTAAATACTTCTCTAGCGTCAACCATCTGCGTTACTATCGTGTAATTTGTGGTTCGCGCCAATTTTGATGAAAACATTTCGCAGTTCAGACTAGCTTTCTTCATTACACAGGCAAGGCTCCTCTTGGCCTCATTGTAATACCTTCATCTTCGACACTCTGTTGGTGGACAGTGTTATCTTCTTTTGTATTGTGCGATGACTGCGCAATCTTATGGCAGTGCATGCAGTGTATTATAGGTTGTCCAAAGAAATAATGTGCCTGATATTTTGAACGTTATGTTGCTGTTTAGGTCGGCATAACACCCTTACTGAAGGGTGTTGTCTTGCCAGAGGGTGTATATATACACCAAAAGGGGAATCAGGGTATCGTCGAATTACACCCAAAAAGGGGTTTGGGTGTAATGCAAAAGGAAGACCCGCCTCCGAAGCGGTAGCAGACGCAACGGCCCTCCGGCCTGAGCCGTGTTGCTGACCAATGGTTGCCGACGTCATCTCGATCATGTGGTCCCAGATCCAATGAGGTGCGTCTCTTCCCCACACGTCACATAGTGACGCGCGTTCCGGCGCTCATCACGTAAGTATCTATCGTGAAGGCGAAGGGGGGTGGTTCGCGCACGGGAGATTCGGGGGGCTGTTGTAGGCGTCGTAAATTCGCTAAGGTTGTAGTAATTGTGGGAAAACGGTTTACGCACGCCTACCATTCCATATCGATCAAAAGTGGAAACAAAGTTGTGTGCCTCTAGACTGCTCCTTTAAATCGCGGAAGCAAATTCCGCCTCCACGAAGAAGATTGGAATCTCATTTCCCGTCTCTTTACTGTGGCGTTTATCCAATTCTTCCTGACGGAGTAAACGTATATCTGGATGGCGCTCGAGGAGAAGAAAATCGACACAGATCCTTATTCCAAACCAATTATTTTCGTGACAAGAGGCCCCCAGATGCGAGATGGAAGAATAAATCACCTTTCGTTCTATCTGCAAAATACATAGCACGGAGTTGCATTATAGAGAGTACTTCAAGGACATGCGGGTGGGGAAAACGTGGGTCATGGACGTGGGCCATGGCAACGGAAAAAAATGAGCGAGTCAGAATTAGACGGAATTTATGAAGCTTTCCAGGACTTGCAAGTTGGACAGTGAAAATAAATGAGGAAACCTGAGACAGGAAGCAAAAAGGATATATATAGATAAAAACATCAGTTCATATCTCAAGATCGTGTATCGGGTGATATAGCGTAAACTTCGCTAAATTGGAACCCCTAGGGAAAACCCGGGTTTAAGCCTAAAAGATTGAGCCTTAAATCAGGAGCAATGTCGGTCACAGGAAACTCGGTAGATGCACTATAAATAGGTGGATTCGAAAACAACGACTGCGTTGCTATCTGGAAAATATTTTTATTTTCAAAAGTTGCCTTAGGCTCCAATAAAACAAGCCGCTTCGTAGATTGAGCCTTGACGTTAGTAAATTGAATCTCCTACAGAAAAGCCCAGTTTTCTTTCTCTTTTTTTTTTTTTTTTTCACGTTACAACTCAAAGGCTCACCGAGAATCACGAAAAGCGGCGTCCACTTGAAACCATTTATTGAAACTCCAGTTATAACGTACGTCACTTATGAACAAGCAAAAACATATCAGACGAAATCGCATAACAGTTTGTCGACTCAATATATAGCCCAGTTACAGTGACTGCCAGAGGCGTCAGAAGGGGGGCAGGCGGGGACAGCTGTCCCTCCTTGATCTCATGCTGTGGGGGACCTCTCCCCCACAGCATGAGCTGTACTAGCATTCTCTGAGCTGATTTTGAGGCGTCTAGAAGACAGTAGTAACAGTAAATTAATACGCTAGTGCTTGCACGCAGCAAAAGTACCTTTGTCCGTTATATAAGACACGCGTAGTGAACCCATATATAAGCAAAACGCTCACGTTACTAAGATTTATTACCAACGAAAACCGTGCATGCGTGCAGCTGATTAGAGATGTAAAATTTCCCGTACAAAAGCGACAAATAACGTCTGGACAAAAAAGGAGCGCATCAAGTGAGATCCCCGCAGACGCGCTTCGGGCTGTGACATCACCGAATATCTGATCAATGACGTCAACGCCCCTATGAAAGGTCCGAGCGGGAACACGTGCGCCGTTGGATACGGCAGTGCATAGATTGCACTGTTAGAACAGAACTTCACCACATCGCATGCTCCTATATCCAATCATCGATATCGTTCTGTCTCCTGATATGTTGAAAACAGGAGGAGCCGTTTATCTTCGACATGCATAATGTGTCCAAGGTGGTGATGGTGGTGGTGGTGTGACGAAAACCGGATAACCGGACATAATGTGTCCAAGACGGGCGCCTTCTCTCATTCTCAACAAATCGGGTGACAGAATGGCTAGGCTTGGCTAGGAACGTCAGGAGCTTGGCTGGCATATAGGCTGGAGGTCATGCATTACATGCATGTTGAACCATGTTGAACACCAGTGACATGGGATTCGCCTAAACAGAGTTTCTCTCTCTCTCTTTCGCATCTGATCTTGGCAGAAGTACACTTTCATCAATATATCTACCGTACACAGACATTTAGATTATTTGACATAAAGGAGCCGCGATCAAAGGATCGTTCAAAGGAGGAACTTTGCGATTTGCACATTCATCATATTTTGCACCTAGAAATTAACGATTCATTACCAGACGTTTCGTCTCCCATGCGAGGGACTTGGTAATGTTTGGGATGCACCCTCTGGTAGCTGATCATATTGGTAACAGTCAGTTAGATAGGCCTCAATTAAGCCATTTTATGAGCCATAATTGCTTATCTTCTCAAAAGTTTTCTGCGGGGCGCTCTATCAAAGCCTGATAAATCCAACAGCAACCCTCACCCTCACCCGTTAACTCCTGTTCAAAATGGGCCGCGTCTCATCTCCCACTTGCCACTGCTGCGCCGTAGAAGACGATATCTCTCATCAGCTCCTCCACTGCCAGCGTCACCACCATCACCGGGCCGTGCTCTGGCAACACCTCTCAGAGCAAGGGTGCACGGACGGACGGACAGACATTTCTCTCGCAACACTCCTTGGACCTGTTCAGCGAGCTAACCAGTGGAGAGTCACAGAAGCGGTGCTCCGCTGACACGGGCCTCCTGGGCTCCCTGTGAGTCGAGTGTCTCTTTCAATTCTTTGTTGTTTTTATTTATTTATTTATCTATTTGTTATTTCCTTTTCTCTTGTTTATTTTTTCCTTTTTTTTACGGAATAGCAAGCCGGCCTGCTGCATGGCTGACCTTTCCCCTTTCCTTTTTCTTATTTTTTTCTGCCAATAAATCCCACCCAACAGCAACAACAATAGATGATGACGATGAGATGGGGGGGGGGATATCCTTATTGGAAAAAAAAAAGAGAGGGAAGGTTAGTCAGGCGTAGGCCGACTTGCTATTCCTTCAATAAAAAAGAGAAGAAAGAAAGAAAAGAAACATACCCACGCACTGACACACAAAAGGCCTTAGAGGCTGGTCGAGAGGTCGACGTCACGGAGAAAACTCAAGAGGGTAGCCGTAACCGTCCCCTGGTTGTGCAGGACCGGGCCGAGCAGGGTGGCCAAAGTAAGGTTCGGGTAGCCGAGTTGTCGCTATTGGGGTTGGAGGATGAGTCTTTGTGGGAGGTGCCGGTTGCAGGATAGGAGGCAGTGCTCAAAGTCGGCTTCGATCCACACAAGTTGCGCAATTGGGGGAGTTCGTCTGGCGCATTTTATACAGGAGTTAGGGTGTCCGTGCAACATTCATTCGAAGACGATGGAGGAGTGATTCTTCAGCTCGATTGCAACGCCATGCAATAGTAAAGTTCTGCAGGGGGTCAATGAGACGTACGAAATGATGATATGAGGTAGAGTCCGCTTGGAACTGCCAGGCACGGACACAGCGCCACCAACGAATGTGCAGGGAACAGGCAGTGGTCGTTAGGGGTCGAGGGGTAGCAAGGAGAGCTCTGGTAGGGGGTGGGGGTTGAGATGGGGTGTTTCACCGCAGTGGTGCGGTGCCCTACCCGATTGCACGTGGAACGTTATATGCAGACGATGATGGAAGGATGAAAATACGAGATATAATTAAAGGATTAAAGGATTGGATAAATCCAGAAACATTAGATCAGTCTGTCAGTTAGGATCGATAACAGAGGACAAATCATGAGTTGATTTCATTAATCCGAAAACAGTAGAAATACGTTTTCGAAAACCACGGCGTTTTAGAGATTGTATTGTTTTCCTCTATAAAGACGGTCGTAATGTGCGTGAGTAGTATACAAGGTGTTCCACGACAGGATGTCACTAAATTCCTAAGAATAGGTTTTACCTAAAAACATTATAAAACTACTTGGAATACATTCATGCAGACTTTTGCCAAAGATTGAGGCAGTTTGCAATCGCGTCACGTATTAATTAAGATAATTTCCATATTTAAGCTCGAAAATTAGCCAAGCAAAGGCAGCATTTTTGTTCCCGAACTCGGAAGCCTTTTCCAATCAAAATCATGCTTTTTTCTTTTTCAGAAGGTTAAAAAAAAAAGGACAGTTCGAAAATCCGTCGCTCCTGGCCAACCACCATTCTGTGTAGAGATTTGTTGAAAATGAGTGGGGAGGCGCCTATCTACGACATGCATAATGTATCTCAGACAGGCGCCTCCTCCCATTTTCAACAAATCAGGACACAGAATCATATCATTCGGAATCGTGGTTGGCTATACACCCTAAACACGGAACTTCACCGCAAAGCACGCTGTGTATCAACCATTGCCACGAGCGATTGGGTTCTCACTTCTGATTCAACGAGAGATGGCGGCGTACGCCTTTGGGGGCGAACGGGGCGCCCAGTGTGCTATGGGGTCAAGTTCTGTTTGTACACTCTTAAAAATGAACTTCACCGCATAGCACGCTGCTAGCCAACCATAATCTCGAATGATATCATTATCTGCCCTGATTTGTTGAAAAAGGGGGGCGTACGCCTTTTTTGTGACACTTATGCTGTTCATAATTGTCACAAAAAGGCGTACGCCTACCGTTTTCAACAAATCAGGGCAGATAACGATATCATTCGAGATTATGGTTGGCTAGGAGCGTGCTATGCGGTGAAGTTCATTTTTAAGAGTGTAGAGTGTAGGACTGTGCACTCTTAAAAATGAACTTCACCGCATAGCACGCTCCTAGCCAACCATAATCTCGAATGATATCGTTATCTGCCCTGATTTGTTGAAAACGGTAGGCGTACGCCTTTTTGTGACAATTATGAACAGCATAAGTGTCACAAAAAAGGCGTACGCCCCCCTTTTTCAACAAATCAGGGCAGATAATGATATCATTCGAGATTATGGTTGGCTAGCAGCGTGCTATGCGGTGAAGTTCATTTTTAAGAGTGTAGAGTGTAGGACTGTGCACTCTTAAAAATGAACTTCACCGCATAGCACGCTCCTAGCCAACCATGATCTGAAATTATGTCGCTATCTGCCCTGATTTGTTGAAAACGGGAGGCGTACGCCTTTTTGTGACACTTATGCTGTTCATAATTGTCACAAAAAAGGCGTACTCCTCCCGTTTACAACTAATCAGGGCAGATAACGATATCATTCGAGATGATGGTTGGCTAAGAGCGTGCTATGCGGTGAAGTTCATTTTTAAGAGTGTGGCTTGCGAATGACGATAGACACACCCTAAAAACCATTTTTGTGGCAATTATGAGCTGCATAATGAAGTACACCCCCGTTTTCAACAAATCAGGGGAAAGAACGATGTCACCCGAGATAATGGTTGGCTAGGAGCGTGCTATGTGGTGAAGCTGTGATTGTGGCATGGTTCCTTTTCTTCTTGCACAGGAGGGAGGGTATTTGGACGGAGCCAGCAGTTCCACAAACGTAAATATCAGCGAGCGCGCTTCGCCCAGCGACTGATTTTCGAGTGTCAAATTTTTGTCGCAATCTTTTAAAAATACCGCGATTTTGATTGTAATAGTGGATTATGGTCCCTGACGGAAGTAATTTTACCAATTTTCCAGCCAAATGGAAGTGTTCCACTAGACAGTGACTTCCTAAAGCACTTGCCTGCCTGGGGCACTACACTCTTAGAAATGAACTTCACCGCAAAGAACGCTCTTGGCCAACCATCATGTCGGATGGTATCGTTACCTGCCCTGATTTGTTGAAAACGGGAGGCATACACCTTTTTTTGTTGTGAGAATTGAGCCGCATAAGTGTCACAAAAAAGGCGTACGCCTGCCGTTTTCAGCAAATCAAGGCAGATCACGATATCATTCGAGATGATGGTTGGCTAAGAGCGTGCTACGCGGTGAAGTTCATTTTTAAGAGTGTAGTTGAAACTGCTCTTGGTTTTTTGGGCGAGGGCAGTAATATTTTTTAAATGTGATGTGGGCAAGCTTTCGCTTCGCCCATCCTACATTGGGCAGTATGGCTTCCTAAAGATAATCGATAAATGTTTAGACACTCAGACCTCTATGTGGACCCTCTTAACTTTCGTGTGTCTAGTTTCAGAAGTAGATCAGAAATGCCTTTCACCATCACGTCGGACATATGGTAAGCTATAGTTCGCTATAGTGACAGTGAACTATAGTTTACCATACGTCGGCTCTACAGCTAGAACTTGTTCTTCTTCCCTTACTCATCTTCTTCTCAAGTTATCTTCCCTTAAAATCGATCCTAAAATCGTAGCTTGGATTCGCGACTTCCTGCGCAATAGGACTCGGTTTCTCTGCGTCAATAATACCCTCTGTTACACCTGTCACATCAGGTGTTCCCTAAGGCTCCGTCCTTGATCCCCTTCTATTTCTCATCTATATCAATGATGTACCCCTCTCAATAACTTCACGTTTTTGCTCATGACTGCGTCATGTAGCGTGTAATTGCTTCTCCGTCTGATGTCTCAGCCTTACAGGAGGAACTTCAAACTTCCTGGTGTCAAACTTGGCTTAACCAAACGCCGCTTTGATCGGCGGAGCGTGAAGAGAGCAACGCTGGCGGCACTTAGGAGAGACAAAGGGAAAGAGTGTTTCAACCGTCCCACATCTGCTACGGTTGTGTCCCCCTTGCCATGAGCTGTTGACTCGGCATTCCCGTCAACTGTGGTTATCATCGCGACGTTTGTTTTGGTCTGCGACGATTATGTAAAGGTCGCGCCGATGCGATGCTGTTATCTCATTGATACACGCGAAGGTGGACAGCAAATCCAATAAATTTGCGACTAGACTCTGTGCATCCTCATTTGTTTTATCACAACGCTGAAAATGCCCCACTCAGCGAACGCGACCTCCTTTTCGTGCATCAATGAGATAACGGCATCGCGTGCGTGCAATATCGGCCAGCATGCACCTTTACATAATCGCCACAAACCCAAACAAAAGTCCCGCGATGATAACAAGGGTAATGCTGAGTCATCAGCTCTTGGCAAGGCGAACACCCCCGCAGAACAAGTGGGATAGTCGAAACACTCTTTCTGTTTGTTTCTCCAAAGAGCCGCTAGGGTGGCGCACTCCCCTCTGTTATTCTGTACGACCTAAGGCTAAATAAATAAGGAAAGAAAGAAATAACTATATGTGCCGCGAAATTGGGGTCCCGCGAAATATCCCCCAAACGTGCCTCTATCTGAATTCGCGAATTATTAAGAGCGAGAAATTAACCACTAGTGCAGTATACAGGGTGTTCCATAAATCCCCGGCTAAATAATTCGCGAACGGGTGCACCAGTCGAAGAACTTTCTTTTTTACAAGTATCTGTCCGATACCACCTACAAGCTGCGCACCGTGTGAATGAGTGGGAGGAGCTCCTTATTTAAATAACAATTGAAATGAGTTCCGTGAGAAACATAACTTCAAAAGCAGGGCGCCGTCGCCATTGACATGGGTACTGCCCCTTTTCGGACCTTCAGTGGACATCTATTAGAGAAACAACTGCCACCAGGGCGGGTCATTTGTTGCGGTAATTAATTGGTTTCGGTTTTCATATCTTTGTCGCGGCTGATCGCGGTGAAGCGCAAAAGGACGTAATTCACTGGTGGATAAGGGAGTGGAAGAGCGTCCTTTTGCGCTTCACCGCGACCAGCCGCGTCCAATATATTCGGTATATATATATTTTATATATATATATACCGAATTTTATATATATATATATATGTATTCGGTTCGGTAAACCGAAACCAATTAATTACTGCAATAAATGACCCGCTGCAGTTGCAGATTTTTCTCTAAAAGGTGTCGACTGACGGTCCCAAAAAGGGTAGTGCCCATTTTAATGCCGACGGCGACCTGCTTTAGAGGTTATGTTTTTGATGAAACACATTTGAATTTTTATTTAAATAATGAGCGCCTCCCACTCATTCACACGATGTGCAGCTTGTAGGTTTTATCGGACAGATTCTTGTAAAAGAAAAAAAATTCTTCGATTGGTGCACCCGTTCGCAAATTATTTAGGCCGGGGACTTAACTGAAACACTTTGTAAAACTACCCTCTTAAAAATGAACTTCACCGCGTAGCACGCTCTTAGCCAACCATCATCTCGAATGATATCGTTATCTGCCCTGATGTGTTGAAAACGGCAGGCGTACGCCTCCTGTTTTCAACAGATCAGAGCAGATAACGACATCATTTGAGATTAGGGTTGGCTAGGAGCGTGCTATGCGGTGAAGTTCATTTTTAAGAGGGTAGTTTTACAAAGTGTTTCAGTTAAGTCAGTTCAGTTAAGCCGGCAACGCCGGCCTTTCCACCGCCTGCAAGCGACGTCGCCAACGCGGAGGTACACATAACGTTCTGCTCTACACTCTTAAAAGTGAGCTTCACCACATGGCACGCACATTAGCCAACCATCACCCCGAATGACAAAGTCCTCGTCTCTGATTTGTTGAAAACGGGAGGCGGAGCCTATTTTGTAGCGATAACGCAGTACATAATAGATCCACATAATAGGCGCCGCCTCCCGTTATCAAGAAATCAGGAGCGAGAACGTTGTCATTCAGGATGATGGTTGGCTAGCAGCGTGCTATATGTGGCGATGATACGGACCTATCAGATTCATCTATATAAAAGGTGTCACAGTCAACAAGTTAAAATCGCCGTTTGGAGCCGACACAGTCGGCGGGTTAGCTTGGTAGAGTTCATAACCCCTTTAAAGGGGCGATCGCATTCGTCGTTGTCGTTTCCGAAACTACAGTGCCAGTTCACTCCTCGTTCATCACCCACAATAACGGCAAAAACCCGACGCGAATTAGTGGAGTTGTTTCTGTGCAATTTGATGTAACGTATGGCAAGAGCAGACGACGGGTGTTGGGAGCATTCCGGAATTCCCTCTCTGTAAACGTCACTTAGACAAGGCCAACCAATGAGCGTCCTTTAGCGCAGACAAGGCCAATCAGGGAGCGGCAGAGAGACCTTGACGTCTGACCGCCGGGCGAGAGAGATGGCGCCACGGAGAAGTCTGATACCGGCTCGCAGAATGCTGTTTCCGGTTAGCGCCGTACGTGTTTGTACAGCCAGGAGCGTAACACCGTGTTCCACGCAACATGGTCATGTCAGGACTCACACTGGTAAGCGAAGGTCGACATATTCACTGAGGTCTTTTCAATTAGTATATTGCATTGCGAACGCGAAGCAGACGACCTCGGAGACAATCACATGCGCTGCGCTCCCATTCGTGTGCCCTGCTTGCGCCATTCTGTCTCAACTGCAGAGGGAGTGCGAATCTTTAAAACTCGTTTATTTGCTCACTCGGGAACATATCAGAAGGCATGTAGAAAGGACGATGATTTTCATGGATGCATCCTCCAACAACACAGGATCTTCTTGCGCGTTCGTCATCCTGGGCTCCAGAGTCCGCCATGCGGTGCGCTTATCTTCAGTGCGCAGACTTCTACGGCTGCTGAGCTACACGCTGTTCTCAATATCGTCCAGTACATTGCCGACCAAGCAACAATACTGGTGACTGGTCAATCTTTTCTGATTCTAAGAGCGGCCTTTTAAAACACTACGCGCACCTGTGGCCTCCAGTGGGCTTGTGGTCATAGTGTACGACATCATCGTATCGTACAATGCTGCTGTCGCAAAAGGGCACACAATCGAGCTCCAGTGGATCGAGCTCCGCTGTTCGCTTTCGTGCAGGGCAGTGTAATGTGCCTACGTGGGCTCAGAGTACAATAAATAATAATGGTGACGCTGTGTTACACGTAAGGTTTGTCTGCCAATTGTAGATACGGACGAAGACCAGTGAAACGCGACCCGGCATGCGTCGCGTGTAACATGCATGCTCGAGCCAGAGTATAAGCACCTCTGCACTACAACGACCACTGGAATTTGCCATCAGAGCAAGAAAGATGGTGTACACAGACTCGTCTTTCTCCGACGACTGCGCAGTTCCTGTTTCTCGAAAGTCTATATCCGTTTTTTTTTTTTTCGCTTCTTGTAATCCTGCTCGAAGTTCTGTAGCTCAACCTGCATGCTTTTTCACGATTCAGTTTTCCGGCTTCTTTCTCCTCTCTCTTTACCTTATGCCCATTACCTTGGCGTCCACTCCCTCGCCATACGAACTTTTCCCCGGTCACATCGACATTGCTGGGAATGATGCTGCTGATAGAGAGGCACCCGTTATGCTCACCAACAAGGTCCCACGCAAAAGATATATTTCACATCTGAAGATGCGGAACGTATGTTGTGAGTCATCCAGCGTCGTTCAGTTCGGAGTCAGTGGCCGAATTCCGCAAAGCCGACGTCGCTGCTGCGCAGAATTGACCCGGACCTGTCTTACCGAATCCCTCCGCGGATGTCCCGGCCGCTCGAAGCTTTGCTTCACAGACTGCGACTCAATGTGCCATTGGCCAAGGCATTTCTGGGCAAGATTCCTCGCCGTTGTGTTCAACCTGTGGTGTGCGTGAAGATTCGGAACATATTCTTCTCGAATGTGCGCAGTAACTGCACGTTCGCAACTTCAGAGATCCCTGGACCGTCTTGATAGCCGACCCTTTGACATCGTGAAAGTGCTGGGCGAATGGTCTGTGATTCATCGTCAGGGTGCAGAGCGCTCACTCATCACCTTCCTTAAGAGCATAGCAGAGCTCTCGTCTTTTTAGACGTTTTATTTTTCCTTTTTCCTTTTCCTTTACTAGACCTGGAGTAGCTTGTCCTGCAGTGAGCGGGCTCACATCTCCATTTTTTTTCTCCTATCATCATCGTCGTCGTCGTCGTCGTTTATTTAATAGGCAAGCTGTTTTCGGCAGAGAAACTTGACCAAGCAGACTGCGAAACAATGCCGAACATTACCGTATCCGTCTCATACATACTTTTTGGAATACGATAGTCCCAAAAATTCGAAATGAAAGATGCCCTTTGAAGAAGAAGCCCGTATCTTTCTAACACAATAAACACCGAAAGGTAGACGATGAGTTAGTCCCATAATAAACGCCGAAAAAAATGGGAACCCTGTTCTCGTTCCGCCAGGCACAGTAAGAGCAGATTACCACTACACAGTGCTCTTTTGTTCAAGTTCTGTATCGCCGCAATGTACTACTTGGATGTCCAGGCCACGTATCCCCAAAATGATGCAATATCATGACGAATCCCGCTAGTCGCTTTCGTGCAGGGCAGTGTAATGTGCCTATGTGGGCTCAGAGTACAATAAATGATAATGGTGCCGCTGTGTTACACGTAAGGTTTGTAAGGTTTGTTGTAAGGTTTGTTGTAAAGTTTGTGTTACGGTGGTGGTGGTGATAGGGCTTGCCGTTGTCGGCCTCAGGTATGTGGGCAACGTCACGACTCACGCCCTGAGGGAATGTGCGTCCTGGGCCGACTTCTAATGGAACTGTGCCGACATATGTCTGAAAGCGTCTGAGGAAAACCCAAGTTTGTGTTACACGTAAGGTTTGACACGGACGAAGACCAGTGAAACGCGACGTGGCATGCGTCGCGTGTAACATGCATGCTCGAGCCAGAGTATAAGCATCTCTGCACTACAACGACCACTGGAATTTGCCATCAGAGCAACAAAGATGGTGTACACAGACTCGTCTTTCTCCGACGACTGCGCAGTTCCTGTTTCTCGAAAGTCTATATCCGTTTTTTTTTTTTTCGCTTCTTGTAATCCTGCTCGAAGTTCTGTAGCTCAACCTGCTTTTTCACGATTCAGTTTTCCGGCTTCTTTCTCCTCTCTCTTTACCTTATGCCCATTACCTTGGCGTCCACTCCCTCGCCATACGAACTTTTTCTGAGCACACATACCTCTGAATGGAAGACGTTCACTTAGTGGAGCCTGTCTTTCCTTATTCTCTCGCGCACTCTACTCCTCATTTTCTGCGATCCGTCTTTGAGCCGCATTGCTTCTCTTGTTCATTTGTTCTTTTCCATCTTCTAATACCGAATACCTCCCTCATGTCCTTCCTGTACCCCTTTCAATTTTCTGTGCAGCCTTTATGTCTCCCATTTCCTTCATTGTTAGTTTCGCTCCCCTCCCTCTCAGTTCCTATTCAAACCAAATCCTAGTTTTTGTAAGGACACGTGCTTCCCTCTTCTAGCGTTCTTCTTCTTTACCACCTCGCTTTCTTATGCACCAAAATACCTCCGCTTCCAATTTGAAAACTCTAATGAGTGTGAACTGGAGAGGCTTAACGAACGATTAAAACAAGCAAAGAAAATGCAAGCAAGCCTGTGTAGGCCATAATTGTTTGTAACATTTCCCCAAGTCCCGGGAGTTATGAAGATCGCACAAACGCAAAAGGACGAGACTCAAACTAGCAATGAAACTTCATTACTAAACATGTAGGAGGGAGAAAGGGGTGAGGGGAAAAAGACAAGCCATAACGAAAACCGTTTCAGGAAGAACAGAAATTTGAAACAAATGTAGGAGAAGCCCGCAGGAATACAACTAGAACGCGCAAAGCAATCAATCCCGCCTCCTTCAAGTGTCTTATTGAACACCGTGTGAGGACCCCAAAGGTGAGAGATGATTTGTTGTCCGGCGCTTTCTCTGGTCTCGCCCTTCGGTGGTTGTCCTTTGTTCACCCTTGTGAGAAATTGTTTGGTCAACCAATAGACAAGCCATGGACAAAACGTCCATTGAAGCTATAGGCGGTCCATTGCCTTCCCATAGACCACCTTTGCACACCCCTTTTTCCTTCCCATAGACAGTCAATGGGAGATTGGCAGCAACTGTCTATAGACAACCTGCTATAGAAAAGAAATGATCAACTGTTATTGCCTGTCTATTGACTATCTATGGACTGACCATAGACTGGCCAATGATCCACGATTGCCTTTCTACCATCATTATATTCACCAAATTCGGATTCATGAACTGTAATATGTTGAATATGAATCTAGAATTATGATGAATTCCTGTTGTGTGAATGTGTATTGATGTTTTTTTAACCTATGCTGACAAGCAATACTTGGCCGTCATTGGCCCACGTCCAGGGTCATCGTGGATAATCAATAGTGCCACTCGCAATTACTTAATTCTAGTGCTTTCAGGACGTCCACCTCTGAGCCCGTAGCATTGGCACCTCCTTCCTAAGAGAAAACATATACCATATATTGCTTGACTTGCGAGCTTCCGCAAATTCGAGTGTCATGCTTGCCTCTAAGTCAGAATGACGGGTGAGGTATCCCTGCTTAATTCGATTACGCATCCATCGAAGACCGAAGTAAGGAATATCTTAGAGTATTAGATCACCACCAAGATAACGCCTGTGTTTGTAATTCCCTCCGGTTTGAGACATTCAGAAGGTTCATTGAAAGTGAAATTTATGCAGTGAGCACGCTACCTGCATCAACGTAAACTTGCGTGGATGCGACGCACTGCACAATTTTGACTTTCCATGGACCTACTGAATGTCTCAGACCGAAAGCAGTTAAAAACACAAGGGTTATCTTGGTGTTGAATTACTACTCCAAGCAATTTCTCACTTCGGGGATAGAAGTAGGCATAATCGAATTAAGCTGGTACCTCACCATTCATTCTGACTAGTCAAAGGCAAGCAGGCCACTCGAGTTTGCGGAAACTCGAAAGTCAAGCAATATATGATATCTCTTTTCTGCTAGGAAGAAGATGACGGTGCTGCATATGCCTTTCTAACTGCACGTGCTACGTTCTTACACTGGTTAAGCTATTGCAGATGGCACTAAGGATTATCCTCAATGAGTGTGCCAATGATGGCCAAGTATTGCTTCTCAACACAGGGAAAAAACATCACTTTTACACAACAGGACCTCAGCAGAATTCCAGGTTTGAATTCAGCTGATCACGGTTCATGAATCCAAATAGGGGGCATATCATGATGGTAGAAGGGGAATGTTGACCACTGCCCAATCTATCGTCAGCCTATAGAAAGTCAATAGGCAGGCAATGGCAGATATATGTTTCCTTTCTATGGCAGGTTGTCTATAGACTGTTGGTGCCAATTTCCCATTGACGGGCCAAAGAAAGGATACAAGGTAGTCCGAAGGATGTCTATAGACTTGAAACAGACAGGCTATATATTCAGTAGTCCAAAGGAAGTCTATTCAAGAAATAGAACGTCCAAAGGATGTCAATAGACTGGCTTAACTTATTTTTGTAAGGGCATAACTCCTCAGATTCGGGGAAATGTTAACAACTACGACATTTAAGCCTCACACCGCCAGCAATGGGGTAGAATATCGCCCCTGGCCGATGAAACTCGATTCCCATAGAAATTTAGTGTCTATCGATTCCTGAAATATTTCCACATTATAAGACTCTGAAATATTTTCACAATGGCTATAGAAATTTAATAGAAACCTGTTCAAAGAGGAACGAGAAAAAAATTGAATTTGTTTCACTTTCGTGACGTCGCCGTAAACTAAATGCTGCATATTTCTTTCTGCACTATATTATTCATCTTGCTTTCCTGTTTACAATAAAACCACCCGCGTTAAAATCTGCACGGTGGTTACCGAGAAAAAGCATAAAATATGTTCCATAGGAAATGCATTGGGACGGAGAGCTGGTATGCCCTCTTAAAATACAGTATAGTTGCACAAACATTGAGTCTCACCGGCGCCACTCGCTGGATTTATCGTCCACTGTCGTGATTCTAATGACCGCCATTAATTATATGACGCACAAAGGGTTAATGGACCAATTTTGGGGAATGGGGAACAGCTACATTCTCGTTCCATGGATAATCCCACAGCATCCTCCACGTGTCCTCTGACACTCCGATTTGCAAACATTCGTAGTGTACTGCCCAAATCCGATGCGCTCTGCGACTTCCTCATAACTCGGGACTTCGATGTTATGGTCCTTATCGAAACCTGGTTACACGAATTAAAGTATTATAAATGCTGAAATCTTGCATAGTCTTCCGTGTTTGAAGACATTTCGTTCGATAGGGTTGATCGATCGTCGTCGTCGTGGCGTATACTCATCGCGTCATGATGTAGTCTAAATTTTTTTTCCGTATATCCATTAACACTACTTTAGAACTGTGTGCTGCTTGTTGTGACATATCGGATGCAAAGCACCCCCCCCCCCCCGATTTGAAAGAATTTGCGCCTCTACTTCACAACGCTCTAACCCCCATTTTCCATCGGTTCGCGAACTGTATACCGTTGCTCTGATGGGCGATTTCCACTTTCCGCACATCGACTGGTCACAACCCGTCACTAGCTCTACCTCTGAGTTCGAAGCATTCCGTGATCTATGTGTTATTTGAACTTAGTTCAAATTGTCTCGGACCCAACCCGGGTATCGTCTGGTGCATCTCATTTGCTGGACCTTGTCTTGGGGAGTGATACGAACACTTCCTCACTACCACTTACTTGCGACGGACCCTGAACATCATGTTAGAAAAACCTTCCAAACCTTCGTAAAGTAATTAAGGACTATACAGGGCTAATTTTGAAACCATTAATAGCGAGCTGGAGGGTCACGTTGTTCAGCAGCCTTTCATTCGCGGTCTACAAGAAGAACTGGTTAACTTTCAAAACTAAGCTAGTGTCCTTGATGAACCAAACTGCTCGACTCAAGGTGAACGAGTGCGCCCCCTGATTTAACCGTAGACTAAATATTCTTCTCAACAAACAGAAGAAGAAACTCTTTAGAAGGGCCAGGCTAACAAACAGTTCTAGCGATTGGAAAACTTATATCACGCATGCAAGCCTTTACAAAAAAAAAAAAAAGAAAAAAGCACTAACATCTCGTAGAGCTTTTTTTTTCTTCCGACCACCTTGCTGCCCTCTCCAGCAATCCAAGCAAGTTCTGGAGCCTGATCAAGCGCACACAACACGAACAAATAATGCTCAACGACGGTGATAATTCACCCACCCACGAGTGCTCCGTTGTGTGTAACACTGATTTTTGCGGTGTGTTCTTGGACGTCGAGACTCCCAATATTCCCCACCTAGCTACCCATGGGTTCACTAACATGCCTCAGTTCTCTGTCTCGGTCAATGGCATCTGTCGTCTTATTGATTCCCTTAAGCACTCCTCCTCATCTGGGTTTGACGACATCAACTCTAAAGTCATCAAGAGTATTAAGCACATTTCTAGCCACTTCCTAACTGACATTTTCAACCAATCAGTCTCCAGTGGCGGTGTACTTAGCGACTGGCGGATAAGTAGAGTCATACCAATACACAAAGGAAAGGCGGCTCCAAGTTATGCCCCTTAACTAGCCCCATAGCTGTCATTAGCATCCCATGCAAAATATACTTGAGCACGTCATATTCTCAAATCTAGTGGACTTCCTTGAAGCTCTTTCCTCCTTTCCACTTAAACATGACTTTCGTTGCGGTCTCTCCTGTACTACACAACTGGCATCATTTATTCACGACTTATCCCATCGCCTCGATAAAAGCATTCATACCGACATAATATTCTTCGATTTCAAAAACGCCTTTGATAAAGTTCCACACAACGGCTAATCGCTAAATTATCTCGTCTAAAGATTCCGGACACACCCTTCTCTTATGGATAACTAACTGCCTCTCCTCTCGCGAGCAATACACATTTGCTAATGACAACTGTTCCTCTCTTTCTCACGTTACGTCAGGGGTCACACAAGGCTCTGTATTAGGTCCCCTCCTATTCCAAATCTATATGAATCACCCCCCCCACTAATCTCTCATTTGCAGTTCGGCTATTCGCCAATGACAATGTCGTTTATAAACATATCGCGTGTCCCAAAGACCAAATACTTCTCCAATCAGACATTAGTCATATGGACTCATGGTGCTCCACATGATTGATGCGACTAAACACGTCAAAATGTTCCTACCACCACATCGGCAGACACCAATCTTTGTACCCTTACAAGCTCTGTAACACCTTAATCAGTCACACACTCTCCTACAAGTACCTTGGTCTTCATATCTTCTCCACTTGGTCTTCTCCACTCTGCACACGTCCACTCTTCATATCAACTCCATGATGCAAAAGCCTGAAACTGGGCACACAGGGCACACACACTCTGGGCACACGTGTGTTCGTGTCGTTCCTCTGTGCTCAGACACAGGCTATTATGGAGTTCATCCATCAGCTGGCCTGCATATACGCCATCTTTCACTCATATAATAACCACATCATATGTGACTCAAACCGCTACCTGGGTTATTTCCGACGCAAACCCCGTCTTGCCCCCCCCCCCCTCCCCTGAAGTTAAACGATTGGCATACCTCACTTTCATCGGGCCCATGTTGGAATTTGCAAGTTGTATTTGGGACCCTCCTCAATCTTTCCTTTCAAATGCCATCCAATCAATACAAAATCGCACTGCTCGTTTCATCTTACCTGGCAACCGCACCATTACAGGTGCTCCCGCCCATTTTAACCCAAGTGCCATCTGAAATAATCCAGGTGATATAGATTAATCCCTGGTGTTTTTAAGCACTATATAACCGTGTATTCACACCAGAGACATCCCCGTAGAGTATATAGTGTAGTGGAAGGAAACGTAAAAAAAAGAAAGAAAGAAAAAAGAAACTGCTGATGGGGGGGGGGGGGGGGGGGGCACTGAATTCTGCCATGTCTTATGTTGAACATTCGCACAACGCCAAGATATTGGGAGTTGGAGCGGGTAGTATAGCAGACGACACCACTGGTGCTGTCGTCTGCTACAGAATATCTTCTGACTGAACTGCAGGATATTCTGCGCGGTTAGAAGAGCGCGAAAAGGCATGTCTCATATAGCAGACGACACCACTGGTGCTGTCGTCTGCTACAGATTATCTTCTGACTGAGCTGCGGGGTATTCCACACGGTTAGAAGAGCACGGAAAGGCATGACTCACATAGCAGATGACACCATTGGTCCTGTCGTCTGCTACGGAATGTCTTGTAACTAAGCTGCAGGATGTGCGTGATGTCTTTCCATCCTCTTCAAACCGCAGGATATTCCGGCAGAGTCACAAGATATTCGTTCGCAGACGACAGGACCACTGGTGTCGTCTCGCTATGAGCATCATGCCTTTCCGCGCTCTGCTAGACGCGTGGAATATCCTGCAGATCAGTCACAAGATATTCCTTAGACGCAGCAGAACTTAAGTCCCGTCAGCAGCTCTTTACTTTTCCTTCCGCTACATGTCTGTAGAATATTCTGCGGGGATGTCCCTCGTGTGAACATACGGTTATATGCTTGAAAACACAATGAATTAATTCAGATGACACCCGGATTAAATTGAATAGCATCCGGGTTTTTTCAGATGGCGCCCGGATTAAATTGAATGGCGCTTGGATTATTTCAGATGGCACCTGGACTAATTCAGATGGCACTCGGACTAAAATGGACGGGAAAACCTGTAGTGTCATCGCTCTTAAGTCAGTTCGCGACCTGGAGCCATTAGATCATCGCCGTAATCTCCAAACACTCTGTTTCGTAAACTTTTTCACTCGTCGCATCTTACTTATATTCGTCCTTATACATTCGTCCATATATTCGCCCTTATATTCGTCGAGCGCTTTACGTTAGCCAACGCTTGGATAACGCTCAGAAATGCAAACCGTTCTTCTCCCTTAGTAACTCTTTTTTCCTTCTTTCCACGTGGCATTAGACTATGAAATTGTTTACCCTCATCCATTACCTCAGTTGTATAGATCATACATCACTTAAAACCGCTCTCCGCTCTTTTCTTCCTTTGTAGTGTTACCAATCCATGTCAAGTAGTTCTGTGTGATACTGTGTTACTTTTCCCCCTGTTAATGCATTTCCTTTTTTCTTGTTGTCGTTGTTGCTGCTCCGTTACCTGTTTCATTGTTACTGAGTTATGCTTTCTCCATGTCATGCCGCAAGGTCCTTGGAGCACCACAATAAATAAATAAGGAACCAATTAAGGCACCAATTAAGAGACGATGATCAGTACGAAAGTCGTAGACGTTTCGAACAGAAACTGTTCTTCTGGGGCACAGAACAAGAACAGTCTCTGTTCCAAATGTCGGCGGCATTCTTCCTCAGGTTCTCACTTTATCGCCTGATTTTCTACCCACATGGTTGCACCAAGGCCGTCTTTCCTTGTTTTACACGGAACATAAGAAAATATCACGCGTAATGCGAGTATGACTGGAACAGGTTTGGAGAAACTAAAAGTCCATTATAATTGTTCCTGTACGCTATACCTACGCATAAATGTAAAATATTACGGAGACGTTATTCGTAAACAGAAGTATCACATTTCTCTTTTAATTACTAGAAGAGCTTCCCCCTCCTTTACTCCGGCCCGGCCCCTCGATTGCTCTTCGCTGCGAAGCGGAGAGGGCGATCGAGGGGCCGTGACTTGGGCACTCTACGTGTTCACGCGATCACGCGTGCACATTTCTGTTCCCTGAACTTCCTGGAACCGTTCTTCTACTTTGTCGCATAGAGTTGAACCGAAAATGTTATCGGTTCGGTTAGGGTCCCACCATACGGGTTCAGTTCCGGTTCAGCTTCGGAAGGCAACTGTAGCGGTTCAACCCGGTTAGTTGTAAACGGTTCGGTTCACGAACCGGTTCAATAATACGAACTTGCCTGCATCGTAATGTCGCTGTAGGCGAAATTACCTGCGGTACGTCTAGCGCTGCAACATTTCTGTTGTTATATTTCATATTCTATGGTGGACTGGGACAGGAGATTGCAATGCTCATGAGGGATTTCTGGGATGGTTTGTCACGCAGGACGATGAACGTGCACTATTATATCAGATGTTTTCCTCCTACCACGATCAGAGTTAAGTGACAAGTTGTACTTGCACATAACTTCATTTTCATAATGCACATCTCATGTTTCGCGTGTAATGGGGTAGTGTACTGTTCTCAAGCGGTGAATCACCCCATGCCATAGTCATGATTTATTTGTTGTTGTTGTTGTTCCCTTCTTCCAGCCGCTCGACGGCATCCCGTACAAAGCGTTTGACTGTACGCGTTTTCCGTGACTATTAGTTCCTCATAATAGTCTACCCGTGTGAGATCATTTCCGTAATGACACTATTAGGGAGAGAAAATATCATGTAGCTTTACCCTGAGCATGTGAAACGCTGTCAAGAATCAATCGCTTAAGGGTAATCGCCTGCGTACCAACAACCAAGCAAGTGTGCAAACAGGATTAATAAGCATGTTGGCGTACACCGACTCCCAGACAATATTATTATTTATGCATTTTGTGTGGCTCATATACCCAAGTTGTAACGTATGTAATATGAGAAAATAACTGTATTAAGTGTACTGGGGTAGCCAGTTTGACTTTGTCGAAACTAACATCCCCATTTTTTTCTTTATTCACATCACATCACATCACATCACTAGAGCGCTTTCGGCAACCTGTGTAAGCTTAGGTAATTCTACCTTGCCAGAAATGCTTCACCTGAGTTAAACACCTTAAAGCAAAGGCGGTGGTACGTTTGGAGTGCGATATATTTTCGTATTCCTGTTCCAAAAGAGGCGAAGCTTTGTTTACCTGCTCCGAACAATAAAGCTGCAAGACACAGCTTTAAATGTGCCATGAACACTCTCACACTAGTTTTAACAGACTCACTCACACTAGAAACTACAGGTTTTCCCGCTCATTTTAATCCATTGGTCACTCAATTTAATCCAAGCGCTACCCAATTTAATCCAGTGGTGAACCAAATTAATCCAGATACCAACCAATTTAATCCAAGCAACACGTGTGAATGTATTCGGTGTGTATTCAGTCATGCCATGACTGAGACTTTCATGATTTCGCCAATGTATCATGACTGGCTCAACAACCACTGGATTTTGCAGTGTCATGCGGTGTGTTATGACTGCTTTTTGTCATTATGACACTTCATGATGATTTTCATGATATGCGCCATGAATCAATTTTATGGGACTATTGCTGCTTCAGTGTCATACAGTGTTTTATGACCACCGACAGTCATTATTACATTCCATGACTATTTTCATGATATGCGCCATGAATCAATTTTATGGGACAACCGCTGCTTCAGTGTCATACAGTGTTTTATAACCTGACGACGGTCATTATGACCTTCCATCACTATTTTTATGATATGTTCCGTGAATCATTTTTATGGAACTACCGCTGCTGCAAACAGTGTCATGCAGTGTCTTATGACTATCGATGGTCATTAAGACATTCCATGACTATTTTCATGATATGTGCATTGAACCAATTTTATGGGACCAGCGCTGATTCAAACAGTGTCATACAGTGTTTTACAATTACCGACAATCATTATGATATTCCATAACTATTTTCATGTTATCTGCCATGAATCCATTTTATGGGACTACCGCTGCTTCAGACAGTGTCATACAGTGGTTTATGACTACCGATGTTCAATATGATATTTCAAGACTACTTTCATGGTATGTGCCACGAATCGATATTATGAGACTACCACTGCCTCAAACAGTGTCATACAGTGTTTTATGACTGCCGACAGTCATTATGACATTCTATGACTATTTTCATGTTATCTGCCATGAATCAATCTTACGGGACAACCGGTGCTTCAAACAGTGTCATACAGTGTTTTATGACTGCCGACGGTCATTATGACATTCTATGACTATTTTCATGTTATCTGCCATGAATCAATCTTACGGGACAACCGCTGCTTCAAACATTGTCATGCAGTGTTTTATGACTACCGCCAGTGATTATGGCATTTCAAGACTATTTTCATGGTATGTGCCACGAATCAGTTTTATGGGACTACCGGTGCTTCAAACAGTGTCATACAGTGTTTTATGACTACCGATGTTCGATATGACATTTCGTGACTATTTTCGTGATATGCGCCATGAATCGATATTATGGGACTACCTGCTTCAAACAGTGTCATACAGTGTTTTATGACTGCCGACGGTCATTATGTCATTCCATGACTATTTTCATGTTATCTGCCATGAATCAATCTTATGGGACTACCGCTGCTTCAAACAGTGTCATGCAATGTTTTATGACTACCGACAGTGATTATGATATTTCAAGACTATTTTCATGGTATGTGCCACGAGTCAGTTTTATGGGACTACCGCTGCTTCAAACAGTGTCATACAATGTTTTATGACCGCCGACGGTCATTATGACATTCCATGACTATTTTCATGATATGTGCTATGAATCAATCTTACGGGACTACCGCTGCTTCAAACAGCGTCATGGAGTGTTTTATGACTACCGAGAGTCATTATGACATTTGCAGACTATTTTCATCGTATGTGCCATGAATCAATTTTATGGGGCTACCGCTGCTTGAAACAGTGTCATACAGTGTTTTATGACCGCCAACGGTCATTATGACCTTCCATCACCATTTTCATGATATGTTCCATGAATCATTTTTATGGGACTACGAGTGTTTCAAACAGTGTCATGTTGTGTGTTATGACTACCGATTGTCATGACATTTCGTGACGATTTTCATGACATATGCCATGAATCAATTTTATGGGACTACCGCTGTTTCATACAGTGGCATGCAGTGTTTTAAGACATTTCGTGACTATTTTCATGATGTGTGCTATGAATCAATTTTATGGGGCAACCGCTGTTTCAAACAGTGTTTTATGGCTACCGGTGGTCATTATGACGTTCAGTCACTATTTTCATGATATGTGCCATGAATCGATCTTATCGGACTACGGCTGCTTCACACAGGGTCATCCAGTGGTTTGTGACGACCGATGGTCACTAAGCTATTCATAGTCATAAAACACTCTATAACACGATGTGAAGCAGCTGAGTTACATCGAGTCGGTCATGGTAGATATCATGTAAATATCATGGAGTGTCACAATGAGCGTCAGCAATCATAAAACACTATAGGACACCGTGTGAAGCAGCGGTAGTCCCAGAACTAGTTGGTTTCATCAAAATTGGAATATGCAGCCCGTGTGTGGAGTTCTCAGGGATATTTGTGTGACAGGCTAGAGTTTTTTCAGAACACTGCTATGAGGTTCATATTTAATATACGTGTTCCCAGAGCAAGTATGTCCGAGATTAAAAGGCGTTATAAAATTACGTTATTGGCAGTGAGACGTAAAATAGCTAGGCTTATACATAAATTATATCATTCTGGTTCTTATGTTACCCCTGCTCATTTTTCCTCTCGTCGTGTAGAACGTCCTTACAAGCTAGGATCAAAGCTAAATAAGTTACAGACGCACATAAATACTCCACACTGCGACTGGGTATTAGCGAATGGAACGACTTGCCAGCAGATGGTGCCGCACTCTCAGGTCATTGTAGCTTTCAGATAGCCTCCTAGAAAATGTTCTTTCGATTGTAACAGTCAACCTTGCCTAAACATTTCTATTTTGTGTATGTTTTTCTCCCACTTATGTGACGCTTTTACGTAGAGTGTTTTTAAGGAAATGAAATGAAACGAAATAACGTCGGTTCATGCCACCTATAATGGAAATTGTCATGTGATGTCAAAATGGCCGTCTGTAGTCTCTAAAACACTTAGTTGAATGAAGCCGAGCTATGACCCATATCATGAACATAGTCATGAAATGTATTAAAGACCATTAGTAGTCACAAAACACTATGACGTTGTTTCAAGTGCCACTACAGACTAAATCTCATGTCTTCAGAATCCCACCAAAGTTATGTTACTGAAATAGTCGTCTCACTTTACATTCCTGCAAAATATCTTTGCTCTATGTGACGCGAAAGCCAGAGAAGAGTAATTTTTATCGTTGAGAACTGTGACATCATGTTAGGTCCCACGGAGCGCCCGGCTCTCATCTGGCAACGTTGTTGCCCTTGGCGTCTTCCGTGGGGCTCACTTTTTGCTACCACATATTTTGCTTACATATTCTGCTACCTTCGAAAAAACACAAAGAGGGGGAAGACATCTATCCCATTTTCGCCTTTTTCAGTCAGCGTCACGTGACTTCTCTACCACGTGACCCTCCTCGGACTCCGGCGTCGTGGCTTGGAGAAGAGTGCCCTCTCTAGAACATGTCATCATCACAATTTGCGGCTTATGGTTACGTCACCCGCTCTCGACGTCATCGAAACTCGAGGAGGATCAGCGGACCTTCAAAAATTTACAGAAATGCACAGTGTTCGCAAATAGGATTGAAATTTCCTGTATAAAGTCCTTGAGTCACCTTCGTTTCGTGGACTACACAAAATAAATGCTGTTTTCTGAATCCCGAGTGGCACTTTAAAGCGGCGCTAGTCCTGTAAAACTGATTCATGGCACATATCCCGAGAATACTCATGAAATGTCATAATGATAGCCAGTAGTCATAAAACACTGCATGACTCTGTTTGAAGCAGCGGTAGTCCCGTAAGATTGATTCATGGCAGATAACATGAAAATAGTCATGGAATGTCATAATGACAATCGGTAGCCATAAAACACTGCATGACACTGTCTGAAACACTGTAGTCCCATCAAATTGATTCATGGAGCATAACATGAAAATAATCATCGAATGTCGTAATGACCGTCGGTAGTATAAAACGATGCACGACACTCTTTGAAGCGGCGGTAGTCACATAAAATTGGTTCATAACAAATACCATGACTTAGTCATGGAATGTCATAATGGCCGTCGGTGGTCATAAAACACTGTATGAGAATGTTTGAAGCAGCGGTAGTCCCATAAAATGGATTCGTGGCGTATATCATGAAAATAGTCGTGGAATGCCATAATGACTCTCGGTAGTTATAAAACACTGTATGACACTGTTTGAAACACCGGTAGTCCCATACAATTGATTCATAGCACATATCATGAAAATAGTCATTGGACGTCATAATGGCAGCAGGTAGTCAGAAAACACTGTATGACACTGTATGGAACGCCGGTAGTCGCATAAAATTCATTCATGGCACATATCATGAAAACAGTCACAAAAAGTCATGTTGACCATCGGTAGTCATAAAACACTGTATGGCAGTGTTTGAAACAGCGGTAGTCTCATCAAATCGATTCATGGCACATATCATGAAAATAGTCACGAAATGTCATATTGACCATCGGTAGTCATAAACCACTGTATGACACTGTTTGAAACAGCGGTAGTCTCATAAAAATGATTCATTGAACCTATCATGAAAATAGTCATGGAATGTCATAATGACCGTCGGCAGGTCATTAAACACTGTATACACTGTTTGAAGCAGCGGTAGTCCCATGAAATTTATTCATGGCACATACCATGAAAATAGTCACGAAATGTCATAATGACCATTGGTAGTCATAAAACACTGTATGACACTGTTTGGAGCAGCAGTAATCCCGTAAGATTGATTCATGGCACATATCATGAAAATAGTCCTGGAATCTCATAATGACCGTCGGTGGTCATAAAGCACTGTATGACACTGTTTGAAGTGGCGGTAGTCCCATAAAATCGAGTCATGGCGCATATCATGAAAATAGTCATGAAATGTCATATTGACCGTCGGTAATCACAAACCACTGCATGACCCTGTCTGAAGCAGTGGTAGTCCCATAAAATGGATTCGTGACACATAACATGAAAATAGTCATGGAATGTCATAATGATTGTCGGTAGCTATAAAAGGCTATGACACTGTTTGAATCAGCGGTAGTCCCAAAATTAGTTCAATTGACATATCATGAAAATAGTCTTGGAATGTCTTAATGACCATCGGTAGTCATAAGACACTGCATGACACTGTTTGCAGCAGCGGTAGTCCCATAAAATTGATTCGTGGCGCATATCATGAAAGTAGTCATGGAATGTCATAATGACGTCGGTGGTAATAAAACATGGTATAGCACTGTTTGAAGCAGCAATAGTCCCATAAAATTGATTCATGGCACATATCATGAAAATAGTCATGAAATGTCATAATACCGTCGGTAGTCACAAATAACCTGTATGACCCTGTCTGAAGCAGCGGTAGTCCCATAAAATGGATTCATTGCAGATAACATGAAAATAGTCATACAATGTCATAATGATGGTCGGTAGTTATAAAACACTCTATGAGACTGTTTGAATCAGCGGTAGTTCCATAAAATTCGTTCAATGCACATATCATGAAAATAGTCATGGAATGTCTTAATGACCATCGGCAGTCATAAGACACTGCGTGATACTGTTTGCAGCAGCGGTAGTCCCATAAAATTGATTCGTAGCGCATAACATGAAAATCATTATTAAGTGTCATAATACACATACATATATATATATAATATAATATATAATATATACATATAATACACATCATAAAACACCGCATAACACTGCAAAATTCAGGGGTTGTTGAACCAGTCATGATATATCAGCGAAATCATGAAAGTCTCAGTCATGGTATGACTGAATACACACTGAATACATTTACACGTGTTGCTTGGATTAAATTGGGTAGCGCTTGGATTAAACTGGTTGGTGTCTGGATTAATTTGCTTCACCACTGGATTAAATTGAGTAGCGCTTGGATTAAATTGAGTGACCAATGGATTAAAATGAGCGGGAAAACCTGTAGCATCGTAGCCAATACTGTGCAGTATGTTATACATACCTGTGTGTGTTTCGCAAATGTGAGCTACAAAATTTGAAAACGCACAAAATAACAAAAATGATATTCCTAATTATTCAATTGGCTTAGCTTATAAAAATTAGTCCCCCACTCCTTCCTGCTGGCCTCTCTCTCTCTGTCCACGTCTGTACGCTGCTCATAGTCACAGTTGCTTCGCAGCGCTTACACGGAATTTAAAGAAAAATTATAAAAGTTAGTGAAACGGAGGAAGATGGTCACATTGGTCTGCCTGATTAACAAGTAACTAAAAGGAACGACAACAAGAAATTCTGCTTCGTCGTTATCTCATTTTTTCTCTCTCTGTTCCACGTCTTCCTGGTTATGAAAAGTAGCGGTAGCGGTAGCGGAGAAACAGTCCACCGCTACCCGTATTTGTAGCGGAAATACCTTTTCCGTTACCAATTTAAAACGTAACGCGATCGCTCCTCCGCTACTGAAACAAGTAGCGACTACGGTAGCGCCGCTATGTACAACACTGGATCAAAGTGATGTTTGCGATTTTCTACGAAAGCAGGGCGTACGATTTTCACTTGCAATTAAAATACATCCAAAGTGTCAAATAATGGTACGGCCCCTGTTCTCAACTCCTCAGATGAAATAATGATACCATTCTATTCTTGAACTCCCCTCCACTGGCTGCGCAGCCCTACGTCACACAAAAGGAAGAAAGAAACACATGAAACAAGCGCCAATGGTCCTTGAGGTGCAACGGAGGATCCTATACAGCGTCTGGAGCAAACCGGTAGCCAGGAGGAACTCCAAGAACATCAGAAGACCTCGATGGTGTTGCACATGGCTCTGACATGGGCCAAGAATTGCAGCCAGGTTGAACGTCTGTCGGCTAGCACCACTCAGCTGAGCAGAGAGTTGCCGCCTCTCCGTTCCGTAGAGCTTACATTCTATTAGGACGTGCTCAATGTTCGCTACGACACCACATTTGGAGCATAGGCTGCTGTCACAGTATCCGGTTCGGTACTTGAATTGGGGAGTGAAGGCTACATTGAGACGAAGCCTGTGCAGGAGGGACGTAAAACAGCGTGGTAAACGGTCAGGAACTGAGAAGGACATAGTTAGATCCACCGAATACATGAGAGACCTGTCAGTGATGTCCCGACTCTACTGCTGTCGAGCTAGTGGCTGAATGAGCTCATTCAGAAGTGATCTCCTGTCTCCTCTTGATAACAGCGTTGGTACAACAGTCCGAGACTGTTGGGCAGCCGTTGCTGCTCTGTCGGCCTCTTCGTTTCCGCTCAAACAACAGTGACCCGGGACCCACTGCAGGGATATATGATGACCGTGGTCGCTTAGACGCTGAATTTGATGGAGTATATCTGTGACAACTGGGGCGAGCGGTCCACGAATCCCCATGTTGGCTATACATTGAAGAGCAGCCTTTGAATCTGAGTAGATGACCCAGGCCCGCGGGTCGTCACAGGATGTCTTACGTAGAAACAACAGGATAGCATATAGCTTGTGGCGGCCCGTGGACGACGATGACGACGTGCCTCTGCTGCCACGCGCTACGGCGCTGGCGCGGCAGCTCTACCGGCACCGTCCTAGCTTGAGGCCACGTCCATCTGCCCGCTGAGACATTCCATCATCGCCGGTCAGGACTCGTGTAGAGGGACACCACCTCCTCTACATTTGGTGACCCGAACAATGAACACCATGTTCGGCGTAATTCGGCCATGCAACATCCTAAATTTTTCGGCAAACAAGCAGCGAACCACCCTCTAGCAGGCAAGGCGCACTGGGACCACTGTTCCACCGGGGACCCGCAGGGAGACCACAGTATGCTGACTTTCCGGCCTCCACCTGCTTCATGATGGTCCTCCCCGGCACTTCTCTGGCGCCAACCGGCATTCACGCTGTCGTACCGGTCGCGGTACTGTCGCCCTCTCAGCAACTCACTCACTCAGCAACAATCAACGCTCGACAGCAATCACTCAACAAGCACTCAGCGTACTCAACAAGGGCTCAACGCACTCAGCAGGGACTCAACACAATCAGCAACAACTCAAGCATCCAAGCACTCAACATTCACATCTCATCACTGGAACCCGCCCGGATCGCAGCGCTCTTGTTCCCGCCATCCCGCTGCTGCTGCATCAACAGCCGCAAGCACAAGCCGTGTGTCCTGTCATCCACCATCCACGAGTCGTCCTAATTCTCCTCTTCATGGTATCGACGCGGGCTTCAATCCCATGCACCGCTCCGCGTCTGAGGGGGGGGGGGGTGATGTGGCGGCCCGTGGACGACGATGACGACGTGCCTCTGCTGCCACGCGCTACGGCGCTGGCACGGCAGTTCTACCGGCACCGTCCTAGCTTGAGGCCACGTCCATCTGCCCGCTGAGACATTCCATCATCGCCGGTCAGGACTCGTGTAGAGGGACACCACCTCCTCTACAAGCTCATCAGACGTTGATGTGATGCGGTGTGAGAGACGGTGTCCATGTGACACACCGTCAGTTGGAATAACAAATGCAGACGATGAACATTCATGACTGGTGGATCCGTCAGTGAAAACTGGAGTGTGGTCAGAATATCGACTGTGCATCATATCCGCTGCAAGCTGTTTCAGAACTGATGTAGGCACTTGGTTTCGTTTGACGTTAAGACCAGGAATTGACAATGCGATCGATGGTACTGGAAGCGACCACGGAGGCGTTGTGGACACCACTGATCTTGCAGAAAACGGGGAAACCTGAAGTTTCACTTCCATGAAACAGTTGTGTGTGCTACTTTGCTTCCGGCGACAAACTTTTGCTATTAGTGGATGGCGGCGGTGGTGAGCTCTGAGGCGCAAGTAATGGTGAATGGTCTCCCTCTGCCGCAAGACTTCAATGGGTATTTCGCGGGCTTCTGCTATCACCATCCGCGTTTCCGCAGTTCTCGGGACGCCAAGACATACCCTTAAGCTCCGTGCTAGAATACACCGCAGTCGTTGTTCTTGCGTCTGTGAAATTCCGTGCAAGACTTGTAGGCTAGGACTAGGCTAGGCTCCCTCGGACTAGGGCTTTGTGGATGGCCAGAAGAGTCTTCTCATTCATTCCCCACTTCGGCCCAGCAAAGTGGCGAATGACGGAAATCCACTGGTGTGCCTTTGTGTCCAGGTGATCGATATGTTTCTTCCAGCACAAGTTGGAGTCTATGATGACACCCAGGAATCTATGGTGTGCTACCTGCCTAAGAGGCATATCGTCAAGGAAGAGCTGACACCGATGCATATGCTTCCGAGTAAAAGCCATGACTGCTGTTTTCTCAGTTGAAGAAGGGAAGTCAACAACATTAACTCCTAATTCCTGTGTGACCTAAGGTTTGGTGCAGCACGCCAACAGGACGGCGTTGGCCCTGACGAGAGCAAATATGCCATTCGTTTGATGTTTTCACCTCATGGTAGCCACTTATTCATGACTTGATGCGTGGTTGTTTATCATGGTAGTCACGCCACTTGATCACACTGATCAATCCGTCGACAGGAAGCAGGCGGAGGAGTTTGATGTTGGGACCCGGGGACATCTCGGACAAAACACTATCACTGCAGAAACATCGTCTTGTGCTTCAAACATTTCGACGGAAAAATTATAATACCCACGCACACGCTATGTGCATTAATTGCGCATCATCTCAAGGTCAAGAACAATGTGAAATAAATATATTGGCTGTAGGTAGCGGTATACTTTATAGTGCATGTCAGCTATTTGAGGGGATTTATATATTGCACCGTCTTTAGACACATTCGATGCCGAGATGCCTACGGTAAGGTGTTGCATAGACAAGGGTACGGTAACGGTTAAGTAGTGGCATAGTATTTACGTTATTTTTATTTGGTACCGGTAGCGGTATATCGTTACTTTTGCAAATATGTAGCGACGCTAGCATTGCGTTACTTTTCTGTGGAGTAGCGGGTAGCGGTATTTCGTTACTTAGTTTTGGTAGCGGGTACAACACTGCTTTGATTCTATCAATTTGCGCTAGCACCCTTAAAACATGTAACTTTCACCTACTAAGCGGTGACGCTCTGCTTATGAATCAACCAATGGCAAAGACCACCACCATCTGCTCAAAAGCAGCACCACCTTCACTTGTGAATTAAGATAGTGTAGAAGGCGATGTAGACTGTTCTCCATATGTTCCGAGCCAGTGATCCCTTACAATCATATATTGTTCAGTCCCGCTTTGTTGAGAACCTTAGGGCGTACGCCTTTTTGTACCACTTGGAATGCTTGTGACTAGTCACAAGCGTGTTGCTTATGGGACTGCAGTTGTTGGCCTACCGCTGGCCCAACATTTTGCGGGCAACAATAACTTTAAGACGTTAGGTGAGATAACCTCTCTGTATATTTTTCCTCTTGTTGCGAAACGAAGAAAAAAAAGGAGGAACTGGGGAGTAATTGCAATTACTCGTCATTTTAGTCCCCCGGCCCTGAAATTTACTTCCCTGGATTTCAAATAGTAGTGACTAAACTTGGCGAATGGTCCTGTGAAGGCACACACGCGCACACACACGTAAATGGGATGATGATGAATACAACAAATTACGCAAATATGTAGATGGGTAGAAATTCAGCGAACCGGCAGAATGTAGGAAGGGAGTTGCCTCAGGACAGAAGCCGCCGATATTTCGAACAGAGACTGTTCTTCTTCTGGGCACCGTCCTCATCATTGGCATGGTATTTAAAGGGTTAGGTGTGACGTGTTTAAAGGTTCATGCGAATTGTGGGTCAACAGCCCGGAGGGAAGAAAGGTTCCGTACGGGCTTCTACGGCCGGAGTGAATGGCTGCTTTGCTAGAGTGTGGAGGGGATTATGTGAACGTAGTGATCTAGGTTAGAGTGTGGAGGGGAGCCCACTACGTTCACATAATCCCCTCCACACTCTAACAAAGCAGCCATTCACTCCGGCCGTAGAAGCCCGTACGGAACCTTTCTTCCCTCCGGGCTGTTGACCCACAATTCGCATGAACCTTTAAACATGTCAGACCTAACCCTTTAAATACCATGCCAATGATGAGGACGGTGCCCAGAAGATTCGATGAAACAAGGATGTATAATTACGCTTTTTTTTTGCCCACATAGTACGAAATAGTGGTTCTTCCTTGACAAATTGTGTTTTATGCATGTCACAAGATTCATCTTACTCGATATATCCCGGCTCACGAATTAACTCGAAGTATTTTAATTCACGCATATGATTTATGTACATAAGGACTGTGAAGGCAAAGCGTGAAGTGCAGTCCCCAATCTGTGATATCATTTAGCGCCTAAAGCGACTAATGATTGTGGCAATTCATTTAGTCCTGAAAAGACTAAATTTGCTCACACAGAGTAAATGTAGTCCTTTATGTCTCACCCTTTGCGGCGCTCCTTTGCTCCTTTTTTTCTCAGTGTGGCATATGAAAGTCGTTGGCATACATTAGTCACGCTCTACGTAGAGTAATTTAAATTTCTGCCACAGCCGGTAATTTAGGCAAGTGTGAACCGTTATTTGAACCTGTTACCGAATCTTTTTTAACGGTTCAGTCCCGGTTCAGCTTCAAAATGGTGACAGTTCAGTTCGTTTCAGTTCCGATACGGCTGAAACTAACGGTTGATAACGGTTTTCCGGTCAGGTTCGGGTTCAGTTCGACTATCTGCCTTGTTGTGCGAATGTAAGTCCCGCTGACGCCTAACGTGACGTCACCGTCAAGCGAAAGTTGCTCGGAAAGCTGCGCATGCGCTATTTTGATAAAGAACCAAAAGTGGAGGTCGAACCCACACCGTCAAATTTCAGTGAGAGAAGCTTTTATTGCACCATGTTTGCTACTTTCTAATCAACGGACAATGTCTCGCTCAGGTGCCACAAGTACATGCACTCACCCTCTACGCATCCTCTCCCACATTGTTTCCCACTCACTCTCGCATTCACGTATACGTACAAAATGGAGGCGGGCGGCGTCCGTCACTGTAGTAAACTACAACATACTTGAAGCCAGTGAAACAACAGAAGGCCGAACACAACACTTGAGCCTCACAACTCCCTGTTGCATATTGCGACTACAAAAGGGCGGTTGATAAAGAGCGACTAGTAGTGTGGTTCGAACAATCACTGATGGGAAATCAGATAGTCGGGGTTCGACCTGACGTTCTTTTTAAAAAAAATATACAGACATGCAGAACATAGAAGCCGTGAGCAATCGAGGTTGTGTAAATGTAAGGAAGGTAGGACCTCCTTGACTCTGCGGAGTTGGGCTGCGGAGGACCGAATCCGCTCTTGATTGGCCTCAAGAGCGACTACAACACATCCGCTAGTCTCACGACTATACGGTAATAGACTCCCGGATCATGTACGTCAGCAAAATGTCACATTTCTGAAACCCTGTGGAGGTCTCTTAGGAGTACTCCTACGCTTTCACGTGATACTTGTCAGTGTACAGTTGCGTAGTTGGTTGTAGTTCATTCTAACCGAAGAGCGGGGACATAATACGGCTTAAGCTTGGCCGGTGTGCTTTATTGCTTCCCCCCGCCCTTGAATCACAGTCGTCAGTTAAACTTCGTCCGCTTTTGCGTCACATTTGTCATGACTAAAAGCACAAGGAAAAATAACACTGAAAGAGATGGAAGAGTGACTCGTCGAATCCAAAGCCCATATATGGAAGAGACTTATTGATATGTTTCTCGCACGAACCATTTCCCAAAAAACAACAAGAACATTGCGGCGTATGCATTTTGCAGATAAGGGAACAAATGGTTCTCTTTTCTGGCGTGATGCATAGAACGGAAGCTCTCCGACAGTCTGTGAAAGCAACGTGACAGAGAGAGAGAGAGACAGAGAGAGAGAGAAAAAGAAAGCCAAAACGTTGTCTGTTCGAATTGTTACTTATTATTGATACGTATACGTATACGTACACGTACAATATTTATTATTCAACAAAGCAAATGCAGTTAAATTTATCTGCTCTGTCAGCGCCTGTCAGCTTACAGTGGTTAGGAAAAATGGGGAAAGCTGGAGTTGAAATGCACCCCTGCTTCAAGTTGTGCCAAATTCGCGCTACTTGTCATTCTTCCAATATTATCTTATGCTCTTTCGAGGGGGTTTGTGGCAGGTTACGAGCTGCTTAGACACGCCGTCATCCGTGAGGGACGTCAAATACGGCGTGCCGTGTCTTGAGATTTCAGTGCACCTTAAAGGACTTTCACGGGGGAAACTGCTCTCCAACGCGTCGATCAACGCCACTTCAACGCGCAGATATAGTCCGACGTAACTGTGCTGTGCGTCCGCGCGCAGCACAGTTGCGTTACGCCAGGGAAAATCACACCTTTTATAGTTCAGCCACTAGCGCGGCCGGCGGAATTCAACGCGCTAGAACGTCGCCCGCTCAGAATACAGCATCTCCTATTTTTCACCGGCCGCGCTTGAGCAGTCAGACCAGAATGCACCGCGCTTTATCAAAATGGCGGACTACAGTTCGGGCACGGAAGTGACAGTTGAGCGGCTTGGGCCATCAGATATTGTGGTAGAGCGTCTACTGGAGGGTGTACGACAACATCCATGTGTGTTTGACACGAAGAGGATGGACTATAGGGAATCACAAAGAAAGAGAAACGCCTGGAAAATAATAAGACAACAATGTGGCCTCGCCACAGGTAAGTTGTTCGGACCACCTTGTGCGTTCTTTCGAGTGGCATTTGTCTCTCGCGGCACTATTAATCACATCTTGTCCTGTCTTTTGTCTTTCCCTCTGTTTAGTTGAAGAATGTCATAAGCTGTGGAAGCGCCTAAGAGATCGGTACTCCAGAGAGATCAAGGCAATGGAGGTGATGAAACGAAGTGGAAATGCGTTTGTTTCCAGGCGTGCCTGGGAATTTTTCGAGGCTATGGCCTATTATAAAGACTGTGGACGTCCGAGAAAGTAAGTAGTTTCGTCTGTTGAGGTGCTGAGTGCAGTTATGTTCCGTATAGCGTTCCTTGACGAGTTTCCAATGACGCTTCTGTCGACTACGTTCACGCGTCTAGTTTGCATTTTGCTGCTGCCACTTTCTGGGTACAAATCGTTTGCAAACATGACCAGACCACTACTTCCAAGTGATACTTTTGTTTCCTTGAATGCACACCAGTCATTACGTATAAACAATGCTTGCTACACAGGACACAGACAAGAGTATCGTCGTGATTCATTGACATTGCAGCTACATGACAAATTGTTTGTTTTGCTGGAGGACAACATGCAATCTGGATGGCTCATCTACACTCGAAGAGAATCCTGGAAACGACGATTCCAGCGGCACTGCAGAAAGCATTTTCGAGTCTATGGTGTCGAGATCATCAACATCATCCTGCACAACGTCTACCCAGGGGGATTCCCTTATACCAACCGTCACGATGGCAACGGACAGAGGAGAACAGAGACCGGTCCAGTCAGGTCAGCTGCCAGAAAACAGAGTGAACAAGCGAAAAGAATCAGACACTTTTGAACAAGACCTGCTGAAACACCTAGACAAAAGGATGTCGGAGAATGAGGCATTCGCCCTATCTGTAGGGATGACCTTGGACAGGCTGTCGAAGCCAACCGCGGCAGAATGCAAAGCAAAAATGATGTTGCTTTTTTCGGAGTATGACCTATAGTGTTCTTGTTAAATGAATTATTTTTGACTACCTGTTTTTGTAGAAATGACAACAAGGCTTGTAGTTTTTTTTATAACCCTGAAGCAGTTAGTCTTGTGTTTATTATTTTCTTGTGTAGGATTATACAGGTGTTTTTTATTCGTTACAGAATTTTTCTTAAAAGGTGGCAGAGCAAAATAGATGCCGTTTTAGCAGGTGGGTTATACGGCCAGGGAAATATCCTGTAGGACAGTGTTTGCATCTACTGTACTACTAATTAACTAAAATTCATTAACTTCATAATTAGATTTTTTTTTGGGGGGGGGGGAGATGGTGAAATTCGAGATGGCAGGATTGGATCCAATCATTATTCAAAGCCACCGTCCTTTAAACAACCCAGGAAGCAACGTAAAATGTTAAATTTCGCTATGCAAATGAGCCGAAACTACAACTATTCGCTTTTCGAGCGCAACAACCACGCACCCTTCACCTTATCTGGGTAGGAGAGCGATCTCAGATTTGCATCTACTCCAACCAGCTCCATTGCTCCAAGGCATGTGCCCTCTCCCCGTGATTGCCTGTAGCTGTTTCTGTGCTTGAATACTGCTCAGTTCTGGTTTTGGCTAATTTGCATAGAGAAATTTGGCAATTTATATCTCGAAGTATGGTTGCTTCTCAGGCTGTTTAATAAGGACAATGGGTTTCAATAATGACTGGCTGCAATTCTGCTATCCCACATTTCCCAGAAAAAATCTTACTAATATCAGTTAATTAATGAATTTTAGCTAATTAGTCATGCGCTGTCCTACAGGATGTCTGTCTGGCCTTATAAACCACCTGCTGAAACGCCATCTATTTTGCGCGACTAGTTTTTCTTGAAATAAAATTTTGTAATGAATATTTAAAAAAAAACAGCATATCTAGTCTCTTTTCTAATTCAGCCAACATTTTATTTTTGTAAAGCCCTTCTGATATGCAAGAACAAAGCAGTCAGTGTCTACACAAGCACCAAGCAATAACAGAAGAGCCAATGAACCAAATGTGATATGCACTTCCTGAACAAAGTGTTTTGTCTTGATGTACCTGAACTTGATATACTTGATATACCTGAATTATTTTTGACTACTACTATTTGTACAAATGACTACAAATGTACTATTTATGTTATTTTCTTGTGTAGAATTATATACCTAGTCAGTATATCTAGTCTCGTTTCTAGTCTAGCCTACAGCATTTAATTTTTGTAAAGCCCTTCTGATATGCAAGAAAAAAGCATTCAGTGTCTACGCAAGTGCCAAGCAATAACGAAAGTACCAGCAAGCTAAATGTGATATGCAGTTTTTGTCTGCTTCATAATAATGCATCCCACAGTTAGACAACTTGTTGCCTTCTTGCTGACACGCAAGCCGTAAAACAAAACGCTGTAGATTATCGGAAAAAATATAAGTGCCTAGTAGTTTATTTCAGAAACCTGAAAAACAAAGAAGGTGTACAGATGCCTGTACTAACACAAACTTTGAGCATACAACACAGCATTGTTTGAGGTTCAGTGTGTAAGGTAATAAAATAGTTCTGACAAAAAGTCGTTTTATCTATCACAGTTCTGTATCACATGTTTTGTGCAGAGTACCAAGGAAGCACAGATCACTTTTCAACTTCTCCTAACAACCCTTAGCTGCCATGGTAGGGAACCTTCAGGAGACATGAAATAACCAGCAATTTCATCTCTGATTGCCATGGCCACTGAAGTTGGGCGGTTTGCTCCAGACGAACCCTCACATCCTACTTGTGTTACTGTTTGTCTCCAAAGGCCTTCTTGCACATTCTCCCCACACACAGTATCAGCATAGCCTTCTGGACAGTATGCAGCGTCCAACATCAAGAAATTGTGTAGGCAGACGCCTGCCTTCACCATGTCAGTAAGGAAGTCCGGCGTTCCGGTGACAGTAGACAGAAATGAGCGCCACCTTGACACCAAGATCCCAAATGCGTTCTCAATGCACCGTCTTGCTCTGGACAACCGGTAGTTGAATACTTTTTTTGTTTCGCTTAGGTTCCTCCCAGGGTATGGCCGCATTAAGTACGGTCGCAAGGGGAATGCTGCGTCACCTACCATACAAACAGGCCACCGACAGGCTGATGAAGGTAGTCCAAGCGTTCCACGTTCAAAGTGTTCCTTGATACCACTTTCATTGAAACACGCACCATCTAATACTCGCCCTTGAGCCCCAACATCAACTAGGATAAAGCGGTATTCTGCATCAGCCACTGCAAGCAGTACAATAGAATAGAACCCTTTGTAATTAAAGAAGTCAGAGCCGCTTTTGTCCGGACACCGAATAGCAAAATGTTTGCCATCTATACTTTCAATGACATTCGGAAAGTTCCACCTAGAGCTGTACACCTGCCGGATTTTCTCCCACTCGGCTGTTGTTGGTGGTTTTAACACGAGTGGTGAGAGGCAGTCCCATACTGCCGCGAGGGTCTCGCTCAGTATGTTGGACACGGTTGAAACGTGCATACAGTAATTGATGGCGGTGTCCTGCATGGAACTGCCGGTTGGCAGGAATCTGTAAAAGTTAATGAGTATGAAAACCGCTAAAAACGTTGTCCATACAACACCAGGGCTGGCACGAGAAAGAACAAAACGCAAATTAATGAACAAGCACAGAACCAGTCTGAATTTTCTCCTTATTTCATGTAAGTTCATCATTGTTGGGTTATTTCACAGTTATGTGTTCTTGTGCGTATTTCGAGTGTTGAATTAGAGAAGACGGGCCATAGCTCCTGGTGTAATATGAATCCGAAAAGATTTAATTGCAAGGATGACGAGAACATGAATGAAATACGATATGAGTTTCCAGAAGTCGCCTTAATCCAAGCCATTTAACTCAAAACGGCTTCTCGGGTGAATATCGTTAAGGGCTTACCTCAATGTGACTGCTAGTCTCTCCGCAGGAGATATGGGTCTTCTATGATTCGGAGGATGCAACAGCCTGTAGTACACCAGGCCCAACAAACGGTCGAATGATGCCTTGGTCATCCTGCATAAAGAACACACACTGGCTGCGTTAAAGAAGATTGTTCTTGGCACCTACCATGTGCCCAGGAATCGGCAATTACCACTAATGCACAGGAAAACGACTTCCCAGCAGGGAATGGAGGGTCTTTACATGCGTTCAAACAGGAGCAGCTAGCAAATCCTTTAAAGCAGTAAATAAGGGTAACCACAGGGAGGGACTTATTCATATTAATATGCATAACAACATATTAGGGTTGTTCATGAGCGCCTGATCAAAAATAAATTCTTATTATTGTTATAATTATTATTAGTAGTAGTATTATTGTTATTGTTGTTATTATAATGAAAGCATGCTTTCAATTATTACCTGAAATACTTGAAATGGTATTCTGGATCCACTTGCCGCAGCTCCGGTACGAGGTTGTGGTACTGCCCAATGTAAGGCCGCTTGTCGAATATCTCTCGGATGTACATAGTCCGCTTCTGTCTCCGTCGTAGACGACGCAGCAGCAATGCTGTAGTGATTTTTCGCCGCGCTGGATACGTCCACGCCATTTCAAGAGCAAATTATTACGAAAACACGCAATACGCGCGAAAGGCCGCAACTGTCGGAAACCGCGGGAAAGGTAGCAGACAGCTTCTGCGACCTTGCTCATGCGCCACGGCCGCCCGCCGTTGCTGACGCGCGTCTGACTATAAACGCATATTTCCTGGCTGGCTTGACGTGACGTGTCCCACTTCGGCTGTCGCTGGCTGCGACGCCAAAAACGTCGGACTATATCTGCGCCTTTAGCCAAAATTCTCGGGCCATGGTCGGACCTCTCACATCTGATGCAAGGCCTACGAGCTGTTGCTGAGTTCCTCTCCAGCACTGGACTAATGGACGAACTCTAATAGGGCACCTTTCAATCATCATCCCTTTCTCATCCCTTCCACAAGCGCAATGGGGCAGTGTACCGCAATAACGGCGGAGAATGACCCACCACATCATCATCCCATTTGTGTGTGCGTGTGTGCGTCTGACGGGGCAAAATTAATCCTCAGACCGACCACTGTGCCGTCGCTTATGGTAATGTAATCGGAGTAGATGTTTTGGAGTTGTCTCGCGACATAAAGTAACGAATTATGTTTATTATTGTGCAGCGGTAGCAGTAAAGAGGAGGTATAAAGAGGGGGGGGGGATTCCGGAGTCGGCGGAAGAGCGTCTGAAGCCCGGTCGTCTGAAGCACCCAGTGAAGTGCTTCCGCACGCGCCTGACAGAGGGCGCCTCACGCTCACGTTAGGCGGAGCCGTTTACTAGGAGCGTTTGGCCATTGGGAGGAGCCTGTCTCAAAGCGCGTCGTTTGACGTCACAAGATGGGCGGAGTCCAAGCCAGTGACACCATTTTGGATCAGAGCTACAGCCTTGCAATCTCCCATTCGGCCGTTTTAGAGTGGAGGTGCAGCCTTGAAATCCCCCTACCGATGCGGCTCGCCTTTCATTTCGGCAAAGAGGGCGGAGCGACGACGGCACTGACGTCACGGCGGGCCCCCATCTCCGAGCGCCAAAAGATCAAAGAATGGCCAAACTCTCCCTATAAACGGCTCTGACGTTATGACAAGCCTGCGCAATGGTGCTTCCGCTCGCGCATAACAGAGGGCGTCACAGTCTCGCGTTGTAATGTGTCAGGTGGACACGACAGCCATCGCTGTTGGTGACATAGCGCGAACGATTCGCGTTAATTCTGCCATTTGTTTTCTTCCGTATTTTCGCCGCGAAGCAACTGTGGCTATGGGCGGCGTTTCGACGTGGACAGATGGAGAGACGACAGCAGGAAGTAGTGGGGGACAGGGGGGTTAGTCTGCGTCCTGAGGGGATGTGTGCCGACATTCGTCTACACTTTATAACAGAGCTTCACCACATAGGATGATAAAGGTCAACCATTGCACAAAATGATACTGCTATCACTCCTCATTTGTGGAAAGCGCGCGGCGTACGCCTTTTGTGACAATTAACATAGCTGCATAGGTGTCACAAAAAGGCGTACGCCCCCGGTTTTAACCAAGCAGGGGGCCGAACGATGTTGTTCGGGATGGCGGTTGGCTAAGAGCCTGCTATGCGTTGAAGTTCTGTTCTGCCGGTGTCGGCGGCAACGAAAGGGCGGACCAGCTGGCGTCCTCGGCACACCTGGGCTGCAGCAATGTTTTGCCAACTCCGGACGACGCCGACAGGCAGATGTCTGTTCAGCTCCTTGTTGAACTGCGCCACCCTGGAATACGGGACATCATGCATCATAATCGCCCTCCATTTCCCATGAAAACTCTGCCTCGAAGCATCCAGACCATGCTCCATAGGCTCCGCACTGGGTGTGCGTTCACCAATTCTCTGCTGTTCAAGATAGGCTTTAGGGGTGACGCCTGCTGCTAACAACCCGAAACAATCGAACACATCCTGCGAGACTGCCGAGCATACCATTCTGGGCGCGAAACACATCTCCCTCGCTCCACCTCGGGCTCGCTAGCAGACATCCTCTACTCCGCTGGTTCTTCTGCCGAACGCTCCGCCAAAGCAAGAAACCTCATTCTCTTCCTGCTGAAGACAGGCCTTGCTGATCGACCTATCTAATACTCTACTCTCCCCGATGAACTCGTGCACCTCACCGCATCCCCATCCTTCAACCTCCTCTATCCTCCATCCGTCCGTCCTTCCTTTGTGTTTTGTTTTGCTATGCGTTTTCTTTTTTTTTGGCTATTGTCGTGACGACGCCCACTTCTGTGTGGCAAACAACGGCGAGCCTATCCTGCCATCACCCCCCCCCCCCTCTATTCTGCCGGAAAACCCTGGGGAAACCTCAGACAGCACAACCGGTGATAGGATTCGAACCCACCACCTCCCACTCTTCAGCACGGCCTTAGCTACCACTAACGAGCGGACCCTTTTACACACTCAGCCATGTCACTCGTTTGTCATTATTACCTTCGAGGGACTAACCGTGAGTTCCGCTTGGTCTGGAGTGCACGCGGACCGTCTTTCACACGGTTTAATTCCTGGAGAAAGCAGACGAGGCTGCGAATTTTGGGGTGCCTTTCCGTGAAAGAGCCTCTGGGATGTAGGACATCATCCACCGTACAATTCCTGCAATGGCAAAGGTATTTCGCCCGAAAGCTATGAGTACTGCTTCGACTTCTCATCAACTTTGGCAGTGACTGCCCTAGATCTTAACTTTCGGCTGTCACCATTCTTTCATCTGTTATCACATCATCTCATGTCACCCTGGCTACAGTGGTGACGCAGCCCACATTCGAGTGGCCAACAACGGGAAGCCGGTTTTTCGTATCACCACCGCATGCGACTCTGCTTGCGCCTCTGGCCACGGTGTGCGGCTACAGTGGGTTCCCAGCCACATAGGCCTCATTGGGAACGCCCGAGCAGACGCCGCCGCGCGGCGTGCCCATCAAGACGTCAGCCCGCAGGCTAGTATACCGCTCACATCGTCCGCCTGCTTTATAAAGATCCGCCAGTGGCGTGCCTCCGAAATGCGCCGCTCTGCCGAAGACGCTGTACGCGCCAATGCGTATATCCAGTCCATTGACCCGGCAATGCAATTCACCCCATACCAGCAGCCCGCCCGCGCAGAAGAAGCGCTGCTCCATCGGCTCCGACTCAACGTCGCATATACACCGCAATACTTATGCAGGGTCGGAAAGGGTCGCTCAGCTAGCTGCGCTATACCTGTGGCACCTCCTCCGTGGACGTCGAGCACCTCCTATTAACCTGCTCGGAGTATTCTGCAGCCCGCGCTGTCCTCGCCGATCGCCTCCAACGCCTGGGATATGGTTCGCTCTCACAGGCCGTGCTTATCGGCCCCGTCGCACGCAAACAGCAGGGAGCCGTTGCAAGGGCTCTCCTGCAATACCTACACGACACCCAGCTGAGGGTTACGCTGTAACCTGAGAACCGCGGCCCTGGGCGCTCGCCTCCACTGCGACGAAGCCGGCCTTTTTTTTGCTCCGCCAGGGCGTAGCAAGCCGCCGTAGGTCTGGCTGACTTCTCCCTGCGTGGACGCTACCTCCTCTTCGTTAAACCTATACATACCCCCCTCCCCCCCGTTTTTCGTCACCACCGCCACCACCACAGCACAGTTTAATTAATTGCTCAAAGAAAAACGAAGAACAATAAACTACAGAGTAGGAACTAGCTCGGCATATATCTCATCTTGTTCTCGAAATGCACGACACCCGTTTGGACACGCCATCACGCAAGAGTGATCTAAATGTTGTAGCACCCGCTTTTCAATATATACGTTTTCACGCATTGACCCTTGACCCACAAGTGATGCAGCGTTGGCACAAATGTTGGATAACCATAACCGTAATGCCAAAATGATTGCGGAAACCAGAATGGACCAGAAGGAAAAAAAAATTAAATAATCTCCCGAATACCATAACGCTAGAATGAAAGTCCTTGAAGGAGGAACGCAAAGGTTGGACTCCTTGGATGCCGTCCTGAGCGAGGACCGGATAAGACTTTCAGCACTCCAAAAGAGAGTCTAACAAATGTCTAGCACGATTGATAATCTTGAGAACAGGTCATCTAGGAGCAACCTATGTATCTGTGCAGGTCATCAAGGGATCGTAAAATGAAAATGGTGACTGCCTTCGGTGATAAGGTTCAAAACGGTGTTCTCGATGACATGCCTGGTGCCAGATAACAAGTATTGAGCGAATTCACAGTTTAGGTCCCAAAACATCAACTAGAGCTCACCCTATTATCATGAGGATTCTTGCCTTTTCTGACGAGGTGAGAATTCTCAAATGCTGTCGTCACCTCAAAAACAGAAACATTCCGATCAGAGGAAATTTTTCACTTCAAGCTTGTGACACTGGTAGAAGTTGATAAGTTGATCAGTAAATAAAGAAAAAAGAAACTTGTGCAATAGTACACTAGACGTGAGGAGAGCAGGAAAAAAAAAAAAAATCGGTTTTTTTTTTTTTTAAGTGGACCGTATGTTTGGAATGCTGGTGCTCGGTGGAGGGAGCCCTTGAAAGCCGTTCAGATAGCTAACGATGGTCCGTTCACAAGGTCAAATTCAGTGCGTAATGGGGCATCTTATGGACACGCTGTTGCTACCTGAAGAAGTCAACAGATTTTATTTTTATCAATATCAACCCTTGTAGTAGCGCAACCGAACTACTGGAAGTGTCATTCTGGAACATGACCCCGATGTTGTCGCTGTAACTGAAACGTGGCTGACGGCTGATATTGAAAATTCTGAAATTACACGTTTGAATTATAATGTTATCCGCAAATTCGCTAGGCGGTGAGCTGCAGTGTTCATAAAGGATGACATACAATGCACAAGAAAAGGTGATATCGATGGCGTTGAGTCGGTACGGTGTCAAATCCACTCTATACTGAGTTGAGTTGGGTTTGATTATATTAAAAAAAAGGAAGAAGGAAGACTCTATGTGTTTTGTCCTTTGTAGTTGGTATATGTTCTTCCGGGTGCTGCACCTGATCTTTTGCGTAAAGTAAATGATTACATATGTAACCATATTTCCCAGCATTGTAGACTCCTGTTAACTGGAGATTTTAATATGCCTAGAATTAACTGGCTCAACCTTCAAAGTGGTACACTCTATCTTTCGGATGCAAATTATTTGCTTCATATTGCTCACTCGTATAACCTTACCCAACAAGTTAATACCACAGCTCGGTCCTGTGGTGGTACCCGTTCTGTCCTTGACGTGGTCTTTGTTAATGATCAGTTTCAAATTGATAATTGTAGTTGTCAGGTGGTGCGAAGCATATCGGATCACGATATAGTTATTTTTACAACACAGATAGGGTCACGACCGACCCTGGATAGGGTCACGACCCTGAAAAGTGTGAAGTGTAGGCATACGATGAGGCAGACAATGCCGCTGTCATTGATAACTTGATTTTTGAATACGAATCCCTTTTGAATACTCTGTTCCTGACGTGTGAGTTACCTGGGTAAAATTTTAAAAGCCAATACTCCACATAATGAACATTTATGAACCTGAGGGGGTTATCGAAAAACGCAAACAAAATCCTTGGGTAACGAGGGAAATTATCCACGTGAAAAGATGTATTTCAAGGTGCAGAACAATCTTGAGAACAAATTGTTGTCCCAGACTCTGTAATCTGATCTCTGATCCCAGTAGGGAAATGAGGAAGAAATTAAACGAAGCTAAGTCAAAGTTTTATAAATACCACCCTTGTTAATTTGATGAGAACAAAGCATCGAACATTTTGGCGATGCCTGTCACCAAAGAAAGATCGTATAACATTAATTACTATTTACAACGAGAATATTATTCCTGACAGCGTATAGTTGCAGATGCACTCAATATATGTTTCTATTCTATTTCTATTCTGTGTAGCCGTAGTCCCTGTCCTGTATAGTTCTCCGTAGTTCTATACACTCTAAGAAAGAAAGCAGTAAAATGGGGAGTAATTGCAGCTGCTAGTCCCCTGGATTGCAATTACTCCCCATTTTCGTCATCGGAATTACCCCTAACCCCGGAATTAGTCCCCTAACCCCAGAATTTACTCCACAGGACTGTAAATAGTGCTGAACTTCACAAGTGGTCTCCTCAATGCAAGAGTCTATGTAGATATGTGCTCTTCGTGAATTTGATGGAATAAGACTATATAACAGGGGTGCCGAAGTGGCGGCGAGCGTGGCCCTCTAGGGAAAAAAAGAAAGAAAGAAAAAGTTCGAAACAGGCTTTATGAACGGGAAGGGGGGGGGGTATATGTTTACTACGAAGAAACAAAGGAAGGAAAGGTTAGCCAGGGCCATAGGTGGGCATTTTCTTGCGGCCTCACTCATCCTCACCTCACGAAGCACAGACTTCATTGGCCTCACTCACCCTCACCAAATTTTACTCACCAGTAACTAAACCTCAGTCGCCCGCATCCTCACATTCCATTTTAAATTTTGCCCTCACAAACCTCACCTCAGGGCATCGGGATCCCGAGGGGCCTCACCATCCTCATCCTCACATGCCTTCACCCCATGAGGCTATTCACAACCCTTATGGCCTCACGTATCTTCACCTCATGAGGGTCCTCATCCTCACGTGTCCTCACCTCATGAGGGCCCTCATGTCCTCCCGGCGTCTTACGTGCTTTCGCCTAATGAGGACCCACATGGCCTCACGAGTCCTCATCCTCACGAGTCCTCACCTCATGAGGGCCCTGATGACCTCACGTACCTTCTTTTCATGAGGACCCTCATGGCCTCATGACCCCTCATCCTCACGATCCCTCGTCTCGTGAATACCTTCATGGCCTGACGTGTCTTCAAGTCACTAGGAGGCCCATGAGCCTCAAAAGAACTTTCCGTCATGTTCACATGACACGTCGGCGTTGAACTACTGTGTCGGTAGTTGGCACGAAAGGTCTCACGGCCTCATCCGTGAGGTTCCTCACGAAAGGCCTCACAGCCTCATCTGTGAGGTTCCTCACAAAGGGTCTCACGGTCTCATCCGTGAGGCTCCTCACGGAATACGTTGTACCTCACGTAATGATGGCTTCACGATGACTGGCCTCATGAGGGACAATGCCTCACGACTGTCCTCGTGAGGAATTTTCAGCCTAGTCTGGCCTCACTCACCCTCACCTCATCGTCGTGAGGTGAGGGTGAGGCGTCTTCATGAGCGTCCTCATGAGTGAGGACGCCCAGCTATGAGCCAGGCAAAGAGCCGGCTTGCTATTCCCAAAACTTGAAAAAGAAAAACGGAAAAGAAAAAGAGGGAAAAGGAAAGAAAGGCGTTATCATTGAGCTCTGTACTCGTGCAGATTATCTTGCGCTAATTAGTAACAGAAAACTGTTGTCACTGACCTGCAACAGCCGACGACTCTCTAACTAAGACACGAGCGGTGCCGGTTGGACACGACAACAGTGAAGACGACAAAAGTAACACAAATACAGCTAGGGAACGTCGAACTTTCAACCTTTAATCATTATCAACGTTTGAGAGTTCGACGTTCCCTGTCTGTTTCTGTGTTGCTTTCGTCGTCTATGCCGATGACTCTCTAAACTTGTCCTCGCGTCTGATTTTACTTAATCGATATTACTAGTAGGTTCCTACAAAAATTTCTGAGCAAGCCCTACATGGCCCATATTGGTGCTTTCAATGCCACCAGGAACGGACTGGTTCAGTCGCAGGCTTGGTGATCTCCCGAGTGAATTCGAGCAAAGATTCTTCGAGTGTAGGAGACTTGAAACTGAGCTTTTTAGCTCGCCATTTTCCGCAGTTGTTGACAACGTTCCTGACCTCTAACAAATGGAACTGATTGACCTGCAGTGCGCCGCAGTTGCTGCGGCCTTGTTTTATTCTTACGTTAGACGAAGGTATCTCAAGATACGTATGGTTGTCGCGGAGAAACCTATTCATGTTCTGTATACATATGCCTAATAATAATAATTTGTGTCTTTAGGTCGAGAGACAACTGTGTCAACATACGTCTGGGAGCAGGCGTATTCTGTGCTGGACCAGATGGCGCAGCCACCGAACTTTGCACTGAACGTATCATCGCTATGTGTTGTGCGTGTAAGTGATGTGTCCTTTTTCTTTTCTCTTTTTTTTGTGTGTGTTTCCCTTTTTGTCTTCTTTCCTTCCTTGTCTTTTTCTCTAGCTCACTGTGGCAACTTGTCGCCCGTCTTGGCAGGCAGACCGCCCTCCCCCATTCTATATTTTTTTTTCTTTCTTTCTTTCAATAACGATACCCCCCCACCCGAAGAAAGTCACAGTTACTCCCCACAACAACAGCAAACGAACACCACAACGTTGCAATTGCACAATCACTTTCGCACGATGTTGACGCAATAGTTAAAAGCAAGAAGTAGAAAGTTTCCTCGTGACACAACAGATCAAAATGATTGCTGACCCTGTGACTGAACAACGCCACGTAACTCAAATATATAGACATGAAGTCCCCACTCTGCGACGCTGATTTAGTCCCATGCATTTACTCACCAAAAGGGGCTAATTTTTGTGGGAATGCATTTAGTCCTCAAAAGTACTAAAATTACTCTTTTTTTTTCTCTCTCTCTCTCTTTGAGTGTAGTAGAACAGGTTGCTAGCTGATAATGCCATACTTCGATTTCTATGACGCTCTTCGCTGGAAACGAGTCCGCCAACCGACTAGCATAACAAGGTAAAGTTACACTGACAAAACCGCCCAGCGGAATCAAGGAAAAAGTTCGTTACCACTTATACGCAGTATGGAATTTAAAATGCTCGCTAACTCTGCTATACGTCGCACGAACAAGATTTTCGTATTTTCATTTGCGGCGTCACTTCTTCATGACGGGCATCTTCATGATGTGCATGCCGTGGATCCTGAGTTAAAACTTGCTCGGAATTTAAACAACGACAATTATTAAGGTAACCTTAATTGGTGAAAGCATTAGCTGCCGTGTTCACATCTTGCATTGAAATGTGTAATGAAACAATCTTCGGACTTAAAATAACTGTTTGCTAACTCGTTTGCTAACTCGACTAATCCTAGGACGTGACGACGCAACGTGCGCCTGCTAGCTTAGGGCTAGCCAATGCGTCTTCAATCGTTCGCCCAGCACAACTTGTAGTACAACGCCTCAAAGCAGACATCGCGTCACAGGCGGCCAGGGAAGATGCTGAGGAAGATGAAGGGTAGAGCAGAGCACTGCCACTGGCACGAGGGGTGGTGTGAGCTTTGCACGCGGATGAACATTCTCTCTCAACCGGCATCCTGACGACCGGTCATACTTTGTAGACCCATCCGGGACTCCAATAGTCACACGTAACGCTAGTTGGATGCGTTGTCTGTGCTCATTCAGTGCTGGCTGCCATGTCGCCTCTTGACTGGTTGAACTGTAGTCGCTAGTCTCAGTGCGGCCGTTCTCGTCGTCGTCGGCGCCACCACCACCACCACCACCACCTGAAGTCAACTGCCGCTGAAATGCCGACAGTCGCGCTGCCGCGTAACACCACCTAACTTTTATTGGGAAAGACTCCGTGGAACAGGGGTATTAGAGGTTGACGACGTCCAATCGGAGCCACACCTGGATGCATTCGTCGGGATGACATCAGAAAAGCTCTTGGCTAACGACGAAACAATTCTAACAACAAGCCCTTAGTCGTGGCGCAAAACACTGAAGCGGCTGGTATCGCAATGATAGCTCTGTTCTGCAGTAACAGACTATCTCAGTGTTGTGTGTCTGGGGAACAGCAACAGCTCATCGCAATACCGCCTCGCAATACCAGCGATGTGTCTGAGCAATTTGTTGCGCGCCACCAAATTTCTGGCATCCTCGGCCAGGTTCGACACCAACACCTTATTGTTAGTAGGCGAACACGTTACCAGCTGTTCTGCGCCCCGAAACTAAGCCTACATGTATGACTGAAAGCACACAGAAAAAAAGCTGTTCCACATTTAGTTCACTTACCTGCCACATTGGCGCCCTCTGCATGGCGCAAAAAGGCTGTTAATGAGTCAGCGATTCGCTACCAAAAACGATTCCACTGTGCCTTCCTCTGCCTTGCCAATTGCGTGCTGTGTTGCGGCTACTGCTGTATAGCATATCGAACTTTGACGTAGAATGCTAACCTGAAGTAACTTCAATACCGGACATCAGCCAGCCAACAGATGATCATAGCAGAAGATGCTAACCGTCGTCTTTTCTTTTTCTGTTACGCTTTTTTCTGTGGCGTATATGAAAATTCACACATCCGTTCACATATGTTCAGTTATTGCTAGAATTCTTCAAAATATTATAGGTCTACAGCTATATTTAGACCTACTCCGAATCAAAGACCAGAAGTCATGCCTTCTTCCCTCTATATGGCCGCGTCCACGAACGACTCATATTGTTCCGCCTCGTAGTGATAGAGTTTATGTTAACCGTGCTTCTCATTGCTGAAATGAAGATGGGGGCTAACCGGATTTCTTTTCTCTTATACTTCTCGTTCGCTATCTGCGTACCATCACTATAGCCAGACGCTCACTCATAAAAGGATATTTCTGTAACGCACAGTATGTTTAATAGCAGCCAACGTTGTTATGTGGCCTCTCTGGAACATATGTACAGCTTCACGGTTGCTATAGCTGACAACTTCTGGAACTTTTCCTCGCGTAGGCGCGCTCTTGGACCATTCAGAGAAGCAATAAACGAGATGCGGCTTCCATGGTACAGCGAGTTATGTTTCTTGAGATCAAGGGTTCGAAGCAAGTCATCGACAGACTGGAGAGAAAGTGGCATGCTAGGATAATTTGCCCAATACGAGCTGTATCCCAGATTAGTACCCCACGCAGGAACGGTTTCCCTGAAACACAAGCAAAACGGCGTTGCCCGATGCGAGATTTCCAAACAGGCCATCATTTAACCTCGTGCTCAAGCTTTACTTTATGGTGTTCCTTTATTTGAACCACATATTAAAACATAACCACATATTAAAATTTTTCGTTGCACCAATATCGTAAGTTTACCCTCCCTGACCCAGTCTTGGCATCCATTATGCCCAACATTGATTTAATGTTGGCCCCTGGGGCCCTTCAGGAGTGTGCGTAAACAAAGAAAAAAATTCGGGACGGTTATTTTTTCCAATAATTTTTGTCAACGTCGTCGCTGTAATCGCAACGCAAACATGAATACCATTTGAGGGCTGCTGCTCTCGGCCCATGTAAACTTGTACCTTACTATACTACCTCGCATATACAGCTCTGTAAAAAGGACAGAATCCATACGCCAGGACAAGTTTATTCCTAATTGTCAACTGTGCCGTCTGTGACGACATTCAAGGACGTCTGTGATATTGGATTGATATTGTAGGGGCGTATTGCGCCTGAGTGTCACAACGTACTTGGAGCAAAAACAACTTCATTTCGGGATGATGGCTGGGGAGTTTCATCGCTGGGGGCGATACTCTACCCCATCGCTCGAGGTGACGCGGGGAATGAAATAATGAGCCCCATTCACAATAACATAGAAATCTTAAGGAGTATGCTAGAAGGAAACCTCCGAAACTGGGACGTACGGGCGGGGGGAGCGCCATATTGAATCAGCTACTGTTGTCGCGGCGCATGCAAACAAAGGAATCCAGTAAGCATACAGCAAACATAACGCCAAAAATGTTTTTGGAACACTAACACACTGCCAGAACCCATGAAACAGTATGATATACGAAAACACATACACACACGAAGAAACAGACACGACACGGACGCCACATGGGGACGCCGTCTCCGTCGCTGCCTCAACCAGCCTTGACTACAAGCCTGGATAGGGGCGGACACTGACAAAATATGTAGCCGACGGAAGCAGAGGAGCAACCGGGCAAGTGTTGCAGCAGTTTTTGGAACTGTGGCTACTTTCACGGGCTGGAAATACACGACGTTTCCTCGGCTGATTCAATATGGCTGCTTCCGAGCGCATACATTGAGAGAGGGAAGAGTCCCGCTCAAGTGCTTTGCTCTCCTCCGATCCTCCTCCCCAGCTTTCCTTCTAGCCCCTCTCCGTAAGATTTCTATGCACAATAAGGATCGATATCCTATGGTGTCGAGAAAGGTGAAGAGAGCCTTGAGGGTAGAGCGTTGGTGTGCTGGATGTGGCCAGGGACCAAGCAATTTTGTGAGACAGAGGGGGCGGGACTCTAGCTCGTTGAGGGATGCGGAGAGTACGGTCAGGGAAGGTTGGTAGTGTGGGCAATGGAGAAGAATGTGCTCAAGATCTTCCACAGCACCGCAGTGGCTGCAGTGGGGAGAGGCAACTTGTCTCTAGCGGTAGCGCCACTGTGCTGTGAAGGCCACGTCGAGGCGCATTCGATGAACTAATGCGGCATCTTGTAGCGCATCGGCGGTACTTGGAGCACATTTGTGTGCCTTTAAAGCAAACATGTAAACTACTCGTGTTAACAAAGCACGTGTAACAAGACGGCTTCCTCGTTTGCCTGGCATCCTGCCCCACTCGCAACGTGCGGACTACATCCCCCATTGGCGGAGGTACACCTCCGTTTGTTTTTTTAATTCCGTGTTAGCGCCGCGAAGCAACTATGGCTATGAGCGGCGTACAGATGTGGACAGATGGTGGAGAGAGGACAGCAGGAAGGAGTGGAGGAGAGGGTGGTTAGTATGCATCTAGGCTCGACTTCAGGAGGAACTATGCCGACATTCGTCTGGAATGTCTTCGAAAACCACAGGGAAAACCTCAGACAGCACAGCCGGCGGTACGATTCGGACGCACCACCTCCCGGTCTTCAGCACGACTTCGGCTACCATCAACGAGCGGGACGCCTAACCCGCTCGGCCATGCCGCTGGTGGGTACAACACCACTGTGGCTGTGGCACTTGAGTTGTTCATAGGTCTCCTCCACCTCTTTACCTTTCTGCTTATCTCCATACGCCACGAACAGCACGGGGATAACAGTAAAAGTGAAACCCAGTAACAGTAAAACTTAAGAACTTACAGAAAGCGAAAGCTTAAAACAGGAAAACGTAGACTAGAAAAGATAACAAAGAACGCTGCGTAAGTTCTTCGTCATATGCAACTGTAGCGTCTTTTTTATTATTCCTAGGTTGTTTGTAAAGTTTGTGGTTTTAAATCTGCTTACCCCACTCGGATAACAGTAAAACTGGAAACCAGAAAACCGCGAAACTTAAAACAGTAAATCGTAAGACTATAGAAAGGATTTAAAAAAAAAAAAAAAAAACACGCTGCGTAAGTTATTTCTCACGAAACTGTGGCGTCTTTTTTATTCTTGTGAAGTTGTTTGTAAAGTTGGTTCTAAAGCTGCTGTTGATGATTACTTGATTTTGTATATATGCGTTGTATATATGCAATGACTCACTACGACTCGAAACATAGACATTGGCACGAAATTGTGTGTATATTTGTTGCACTTCTGTATGCCTTGTAAAACGGGCTCGAGTGTTGTCAAGTGAAGGCCCCTTCACCTTTTTGCTCGAGTCGCTCCATACACTTGAAATGGAAATAAACTATGAACTATACTGCCGTCCGCTCTCCTTAAACTACCTCGCCTGTAGCAGGAATCAGAGATTTCTCCTTCCCTATATGTCGCTTCCGTTATGCGTGTATATCCACTTTCCGCGTTGAACGAAATCTACAGGGCACGCCACAGTGCCAACATTCTTTCCATCCGACCCCTTCCCACTCGGCGACACGTCCGTTGGATGCTCACCGTTATTTTGCGATATCCAACGTTGCACAAAACGAGCTTCGAAATGTCCTTCTATGTCGCATCCTTTCATGCAGTTTTGAATGCGAATACCAACCTGATCTAACATGACGCTCCATACGAAGAATGCTCTCGCGCCCACCTATTTGTAAAAATACCGAGTGTTTCTCTCGAGGATAAAACTCTGATAAAACTTCCTGGGTAGTCCCGTCTACTATAGTCGTAAGCTTGCAACACAAATCGCGGCCCTCTGCGGGATGTTTACAATGCATTTGTCGATAAATAGGTTGTTGTACCTTCGGGCACTGTGTACTGATGATGCCGCCTGCATAGGTGGCGGAACGTCGATGTTTTTAATTGTTTTTAAGCTGTTGTATTAAGCCGGAGTAAACGAAAGTTCTTTCAATATGTCTTCTTCCGGCTTTTGGAATATAATCTCAGACTGTTCTTTATAGTCGTGTGTATATATAGCGTAGTGTGTTTGCAATTAGTGTAATACCCCTGTCGCACGGCAAACTGAATTCGCACTGAATGACATTCATTCTGTGTCACACGGTGAAAGTAAATGACATTACAGGTTACATGCGAATGAGTCTGAGGAGCTCATTCGCTTTTTACTCTTGCACCGAATGCGTACCCTCGTCAGTAGAGAGGTAGCAAAACAACAGCGATAAACTGTTAGAAGAAATTAAACACGAATGAAAAGTTTTACTCCAATATTCCATCGCGAATTTGATAACAGGAACACTGTTTTTTTCAAAGAACTCTACCCTCGCTGCCAGTCGCCATATTGCCAAGTGTGGCCCAGATAGGCTTCTTACTTTCCTTTCTTGTGATACTTAGCCAACTGAGCGTCCTCCAAAACTCAACGATTTTGGAAATAATATAATGTTTCGCTAGTTGCGAGAAAAAAAAATGTATGTAACGAATGTACCTGTATATAGCTTCATATGTTTGGCCCTGGTGTACATCGACAGTGACATCATTTGCGAATGGCATTCTTTTTCTTCATGTAGCTCGATGCCATACAAGGGAAATACAATCGGTAGAATGTCATTCGCTGTGAATGCCATTCAACTTGCCATATGACAGGGGTATCATTGTGCGTATGTTCTTCAGGGCTTTGAGAATTTTCGGTAATTTCGACTATCGAAGCGAATAATTGTGTGTCAGACTCGGATTTCAAATCGAATATGGCACATTTACAATCGAGTCGAATGTCTCATTGAAATCCAATATATTTGAACGGCTCCGAATCTGCACGAGTAAGCACGGAAAAGCCGCAAGACAAGGCAACAAGGTTAGCGCTGCTTCGTATGAAGATCCTTTTCCGTATGCACATATCAACGCAACCACATCCGGCGTATCACAGCGGTTTTACCACAGTGAACTTCTCTCACCTGTCATGCATTGCTAAAGGTACAGCGAGGTTGTGTCATATCACGTTTCCTTCACTATCCGAGAGGACACTCCTCGTGCAGCAGTACTCTCACTCAGCCCAGATGGATTCTTGCGTCTCGAGGGGCCATCCAGTAGCTTTGCCAATGCATTGGGCACGTGCTCGCTGCGCGTGCAGGAAGCGTTGCCAAAGCTCCTAAAAGGGTCCCTGCTGAAGCGCAGTGATCAGGGCTGTGTGACAACACGGTGCATTGCTGTGGACCTGTGCCATGCCGTTTCTGCTGGATGTGGTCGCCGTGGCGGTCGCTAGGTTCGACGAAGCGATGGCGCTTCGAAGTGTGTTGAAAGCGGCAGGATTAATTCTGAAGACGCCGCCAAATACCAGAACTCCACTGGCGAATCACTTGCGAAGCGGCATCAGGCGACTATTCGTTTTCGCTTGGCTTTCGCTGCCCCTGTACATGTATCCAGTCCGATTATGTAATTGTGGGCTTCGTAATCGCTTCGGTTTCAAAATCATTCGCACATGATATCCATACCTCTTGTGATATCTGGTAACATAATGTCACGCCACTTCGCCCTCGAGAGTAGGGGAAGGTGGTGCAAGATGTGACAGAAATTTGCAATTGAATATGGAATTTTTATTTCTCGTGTTAAGAAAAAAAAAAAAACTAGCCATAGGCACATTCTAAGAGGCCTAGAGCTTCTGATCTGTAAATCAGAACGGACGTAGCCGGTTGTAAAATAAACACACAACAAGAAATTCAAAAATGCAGCTTGATTGTCTCATGTCGCCCCAACCCTCGGGGCAAGACGAGACATCGCGTGGGGCAAGATGAGACGTCGTGGTAATGAACTACACAAATTAGTTTTTGCAATCCGAGCACCTGCACAGCCCCCTTGAGCTCGCTGCCCACATGATGTGCAATACACCCACACAGAACCCGGTGCTATTTCCCTCCGCAGTCCTTTGCACACAAGGCACCGCCAGTCTGATGTGTTGCTGGTCGCTCGCTTTTGAGTGCGCTTCTGCTTTGGTGGAAATATCCTAGGAAACAGAAAATTTGCCTGAAAATCCTAGGCAATATGCAAAAAAAAAAAAAAGGAATCTCTGATGAACAAGAATAAAGCCACCTGATAGTTGACTTATCAGTTTTTAAATTACATTAAATTTAAACTGCATTCAATTTAAACTACATTAAGCTGTCGCGTCTTGCCCCGTGCATCTCATCGGATGCATTAATTTTTCAGTTAAACAACCAAGAGTGCCCATATTTTGTATATACCTAGATGAATGAATAAAGAAATAGGATGTGTGCTTACATTGACAGAATAAGCCTGCCACATGCTGCTGCACAACTGACAAGAAAAAGGACTACAGAAAATCGCGCCTTTTTTACGGGCCTTTACATTCCAGGCAGATGCAACCGGTTTTTTTCTCTTCAACGCAAACACCAGTCCGGATTATCCTCACGTGCAATAAAGCGGACACGCAGAGCCGCCTATGAGTAAAGTTTGAAGCGCACGGAGCAACGCGTCACTGAGACAGGCGGCGTCGAGAAAGAAATGTCGCATCTTGCCCCGTGTCTCATCTTGCCCCACTTTACCCTATATAATAAATAAAATAACAGTGCCTCCACCCTGGCCGCGGATGCCGCCTTTTCTACTGGGCACGTTATGTAGAATTATGTGTCAACCTAAACTAACCGTAGAAGGGCAGAAAATCCAGCGAAACGGCGAGGAAGTATAAAGGGAAATGCCTCAGGACGCAGCCGCCGATATTTGGAACAGAGACTGCTCTTCTGGCTATTTTACAACAGAAATTCACCTAACGTTCGTTAGGTGAATTTCTACTATACACTCTAAGAAAAAAGGTTGAATTTTCTACCCAAGTCGGTAGAGCTGTATTGCCACCACATTTCTACACAAACCAATTTTATCCTCTGGATATAACTGCAGAGCAGAAACAAACTACAGAGTAGAAACTGTGGTTCTACCAGCTTCGGTGGAAAAGTCTACAATTTTTCTCTTAGAGCGAACGTGAGGGAGAGGAGCAAGGGAAAGGGACGCCGCCGTCGCTTATACTCGCGAAGGAGAAGGTACGCGTGGATTGGCCCAAAATGGTAGAAGTACTGTCGTTCTACCAGCTTGGGTACGAAATTCTACATTTTTTTCTTAGAATGTACCATGAGCTGAACACTAAAACAGTATACTCTATAGAGCCCGTTCTCCCGCAACAAGGGAGGCCTTCTAAGCATGCGCTCGAGTTATTTCTACGCATATATCCAATATGGCAGCTCCGGTTTCCTTTGTGAAGGCGCGTTCCCTTCGGACGGTGCAGCTTGCATCATATTAAAAGTAATATTGGAGTACAGTACGTGTGTTGATTCATGCCACTTGAGGGCAAAAACATCCATTCGCAAGTCGCAACACACTTTCATAACAGTCCCCAAATAGGTGGACCTTCCACGAAGATTGCCGATTGAAGGAACACAGACAACACGCACATACACGAATACATAACATTGCCCCCCCCCCCCCCAGCAAAATGCCGTCACGCCGGTAGGCAGATCGCTCGGACATAGCACGCCACCACCACCACCACCACCTTTTATAGCACCCTCTTCTTCTTGTCGTGGTCCTGAATCTCCTTTACACCTCCTGTTTCTCACGAAAGGGTGGTTCCATCGTTCGCTTTTCCAGTTCTTTGGCGTTTGTTCAAATTCTCTGTACCTGTTATTACGTTGAACCTACCCGATCACGTCTTCCTTGGGCTAACCCGGTCGCCCGTTTTATACTTATTGCGTGAGTTTTCTTTTGATCTCCTCGGGGGGAACCTGATTCCTTTGGTTCTGCTATGCTCTCTAGCTGCCTCTTTTTTCTTTCTTTTTTTGCTTACGGTACCACGTACTTCATCATCCCCCAATTTCCTTCTTGTTTTTGTTCGCCTTCGCCCCTACTTATGTTTACACTTGCTGCTTTCAGTTTCCCCTATTTTCCTCTTCAACACCCGATAAACTGTTCACATGAGAGCCCCGAGTTTCGTTTCTCCCCTCAGTCCTCAGTCCGCAATTTTTGCGGTGTCCGTCTTTTTCACTCAGATTTATTATTTTATTTCCCTCCTCGCTCTTTTTACTGCCCCTCGTTACTCGTGGAAGCACAACATTACTCTGTGTGGTCGCAGCCAAGATTTGTTGCCCCATCTTACCGGCCGTTCATTTCTCGCCGACATAAAGTGTTGTTGTTATTGTTGTTGTCCAATCTTTCCCCGCCGTCATTTGTACTGAGTGTGTTATGTGTGTCTGTCGTCGTCGAGTAACAATCAATCTGCGAGCGAGCGCTTCTCGCTTCCCACGTGACTTATGCCTCACATGTTGGTGGTGGTGGTGCTGGTGAAAGGGTTCGCCACTACTATTCCACTACTATTTACCATCCTATACGCCAATGTTTCTCGCTAGAACCCACTGTAGCCCAGATAATGTTTGGCTGACCTTTCCTTTCATTTTTACTTTGTTAAATCCCCCCCCCCAACTTCAATTCAATTCTTTATTCATTTGCATTACGTGAAGGAACACGCAGGGACGAGGCCAAAAAGCAGCCATGTCAGCCACTTGACCGAGGGCATAGTCCAAATATTTCACTTCTGTCGGCAGGACAACATGAAACAGTTTGATAATTTTGATCTATACAAGATGATAAATACCCACCATAGCAACATATAGTAAAGCTAAGCAGGCAGAACAGGAGAAAGCGCTAGGAACCTATAAGCAAACCAAATGCCAGCAAGCAGAACACAAGAACAGGACAACAAAAACAAAAAGGAAAAGAAACAAAAACAAAGCTCTGTGGAGTTAATAAAATAATGCGCGCGAAGCAGGTGTTGAAAGACTTTCAACATTTACATCGTTGCTCGAAAGATTGTTTAGTGTATTTTCACAATGTAACTGATAACAGTTGATCGGCATACTTAGTCCTACAAGCGGAAATTTTCCAGCTTGCAGTACACCGGGAGCGCTGTGACAGGTGTCTCTCCAAAGAAAGCAGTGAGAATGCAAGTTGGTTATTATTCTTTAGTGCTAGCAAATAGGTTTTGATGAGAAAAAATGTATGAAAGCTCGTTATTTTCAGAATCCAAATTGAGCTAAATAAACGTTGAGTATGACTGTCATGAGCAACATCTGCCACAACCAGAACGGCCTGCTTCTGAGCAACTAATAGTGTGTTGATGTTGCCTTGACACGTGGTGCCCTAGACTAAAAAGCAATAACGAAGCGTAGAAAAGAAGAGATAATTATATATAACCATTTTAACCTTCTGAGGCAGAACATGGCGGTAACAGTTCATAAGCCCAATTGGTTTAGAGATTTTTTATTTGACGGAGGATACATGGCGGTTCCAGGATAAGTTTTCAGAGGAATATACTCCCAAGATTTTCACGGACTTTACAAGTTCGATGCTGTTTTGCCCTAAACTGTATAATACACGTAGATTCTTCTAAAAACGAGAAAGCTATAGTACCAAATAAATGCAGAAAGCTTCAAAGTTCTTATATTTCGAGTGCATTTGCCGTCGCGGACCTGGCTCTCCTTTTTCGCATTCTCTGCTAAATTTAAGTAAGTTAAGAAATAAGTTTTGCCGATCGTAAGTATGACCCAAAGAAATTACCTAATCAACATTTCAAACACTATGCTGTCTTCTGGTTGCTATGGATATAGGGAGAAATAGAGGCATCCGCCATGCCGTTCTTTTCTTGCACATGACTACAAGATTTTGCCCGTGTGGTTACCCGTGTGTGTGCAATAACAGAAGAAGAAGTTCGGACCCTACGGACGTGTTCCGTTTCTGCTCTCTGCTTTCAATTTCTGCTACTATATTACTGTTCCTTCCAGCCCCGTCGGATGGATCTGGGCAGAGAGACGCGACTCCCGGAGATATGCTCCTGTCGCTCTGTCTGTTCAGTCGCTCAGCGCCCGGAGCCGGTCACCGGTTGCCCGGCGCCGGAGCAGTGCATTCGGGGGAGATGACGGGCCACCGTCACCAACAACGGAGCTTATGCTCGGCCTCGACGGCGCTCCTGACCTGCAGGGCCCTGACAGCGCACTGCGTGCGGGAGTCATGCTCGCCGGCGACAAGCAGGGTGACCCGCCGTCTCAAGTGGTCACTCACAAAAATCGCCCAGGGGACATCCCGGTAGTCTTCAAGTGCTAGAGCGGCTCGGATTCCTTCTGGAATGTCAACCCTAATCTTATCGCCCATGGCATCCTAACAGCGATACAGGAGAAAGGGTTGCATCATCGTATCAACGAGCAGGGCACTCCCATCCTTCATGTCTCCTCCGAGCATGGTCATTATGCAAGGACCTGTCGTGGGCCACGAAGATGTAAAGTGTGTTCGGGTCCACAAGGCTATAAAGAGTGCCAAAGTGTGCCAATTGTGCCAGACCACATACTGCGACCTTTCGGGCGTGTAAAGTTGCCAACGCTGCTGCTGCTGCACATCGGCGACGGGGAAGGCCGGCTCTGCGCCGCCAGACAAGCGATCGTCCCCTGTTTCTGTGGAGCATTTCGCCAGCCTTCCGAGGAGTGAAAAGCCCCTACGCGAAACAAACGAAGCACCCCGGTCTCAGAAGACCTACGCGTCGGTTGGCAAATCAACAACAGAGCGGCTCGCCAGCCTCTTTGCAGACCACAGTCTCTGTGTCCTCAACGACGGCTCCCCCACTTTTCGCTACGGTGCATTCCTCTGGTCGTGCCTGGACCTCACCTCGTCACCTCACCTCGGCGTCTTTAGCGTGGCAGTTCGTCTGGCGCATGGATGCTGACACACTCGGTAGCGACCACCTCCCTGTTTTGGTCGGCGTCAGGGGCATTCGTCAGCTTTCAACATCCCATCTGTCAAGCGAACGAAGTGGCGCAGTACAAGGCGGCCATCGACTCGGCCGGCATTCCAGTTGCGTTGGCCTCGTCCGCGGAACCGGCATTGGATCTCCTCTTCTCGCTTGTGGAGCTCAACCGTGCGCTGCGGGACTCCCCTCAGCACACACCCCCGGGGTCAAACCAGGTCACGTATAGAGCACTCCGGAACCTCCCGGATTGAGGTCGTGCTTGCCTCTTGCGGCTGCTCAACGCCAGCTGACAGAGAGGTGACGTCCGTAATGTATGTAAGACCGCTATGGTTGTTCCCCTTCTCAAGTCTGGCCAATCGCGCCGCTACATTGGCTCCTTCCGCCCGATTGCCTTTACTATCTGCAAGACCTTGGAACGCATGTTTTTTCGCCGCCTGAGTTGGTACCTCGAGACAGTGCGATTCTTTCCCGAAGTAATGCAATGCTTTCGGCAGGGTCGGTCGGCGATAGATAATGTTATCGACCTAGTGACTGAGACGCAGCAGGCAAGAGCTGAAGATCGCATGACGAGCGGTGTTCTTTGACGTAAAGAAAGCATACGACAGCGTTTTCCATGGTGCCATCATTGCGACCCTGCAAGAAGCTGGTGTCGGAGGCGCTACCCTTCTTTAGATCCAGGACTTCCTGAGTGACCGCTTTTTGTTTTTTCGGACCACTGTGGGGGACAGTGACACCCACCCTTTTAGCCGCGGCGTTCCTCAAGGAAGTGTGCTCAGCCCCCTGCTCTTCAATGTCATCACGGCCTCCCTTTCTGCACTGCTGCCCCACCACACGCGTCTCACGCTATATCGCAACGCCGTCTGCTTATGGACATCTGCCGCTCGCCGCGACACCATTCAGTGTCGGCTGCAGGGAGCTTTAGATATCGTCGTCGCGTACCTCACCGACCGCCGCCTCTCTGTTTCACCCAGCAAGACTGTGGCCATGGCGTTCGGTCATTCAAGAGGCTCCCTCTCATCATTGAAGGTTCACCCCTGCCATTTGTCCCGCACTGCAAGCGACCTGCGACCGTGACCTTTCCTGGTATCGCCACATTAACGCCCTAACCACCAACATCAACAGCTACGTGACGGTTCTTCGTTGCCTCGCTGGTTCGCAATGAGGCCCGTCCTACTCCGACCTCCGCCGTGTCCACCAATCCCTCGTGCTGGGTTCTACCCAGTACAGCCTTCCCATCTTGCATGGCGTCCGCCGAAGCAGAAATCGAGATCTCCTCTTCAGCCAAGCCAGGAGCCTCCGCGTCTGCTTGGGAGTCCCTTCGACCACCGAGACATACTCTGTCCTCGCCGAGGCACGCGAACTGCCGTTCCACGTCCTGCGGGACGGCGAAACCCCACGCGTTCTCGCACGGTACCTTACTCGGCACCCTCTTCACTACCTTCGCCACGTCGACGAGGACAGTCCGGCCTCTGACTTCGGTCGTGCTATCGTTCGCCTAAAAGGGTCCGTCCCTGCACAGTTCTCCCAGCCCTCACACGTCCCAGCGATGTGGATGCTTGCCAGACCCGAGGTCTGTACCAGTATCAGCGGCCTCCAGAGGAAGAACGATGTGCTTGTGGCAGTATCCCGCCAGATCGCGCTCGAGCATCTAAGTTCGGCCTGCCCGCAGAGCCGTGCAATATATACTGACGGGTCGGTACCGAATGGATCGTCAGCGGCGGCCTTCCACGTCTCGCAGGAAAACCGTGCCCTCGCCCTCAGACTTCCCTACACAGTGTCCTCCACGGATGCGGAGCTCCTCGGCCTGCTCGCTGCTCTGCGGCATATCGCAAGATCTGTGCACGACGCGTTGGTCGTCCTCACAGACAGCAAGGCGTCTTTGGCACTCCTGTGAGCATACCACCCGAGCATCGTGAGTGATCTGCGTGCCATGGTACTTCAAGAGTACGCCCACCTCTCCTCCATAGGTGGCATTCCTGCGGGCTCACTCAGCCTCACCTCACGAAGCACAGACTTCATTAGCCTCACTCACCCTCACCAAATTTTCCTCACCAGTAACTACACCTCAGTCGCCCTCACCCTCACATTCCATTTTAAATTTTGCCCTCACATACCTCACCTCAGGGCATCGGGATCCCGAGAGGCCTCACCATCCTCATCCTAACATGCCTTCACTTCATGAGGCTATTCACAACCCTTACGGCCTCACGTACCATGAGGGTCCTCATCCTCACGTGTCCTCACCTCATGAGGGCCCTCATGTCCTCACGGCGCCTTACGTACTTTCGCCTAATGAGGACCCACATGGCCTCACGAGTCCTCATCCTCACGTGCCCTCACCTGATGAGGGCCCTCATGATCTCACGTACCTTCTTTTCATGAGGACCCTCATGGCCTCATGACCCTTCATCCTCACGATCCCTCGCCTCGTGAATACCCTCGTGGCCTGACGTGTCTTCAAGTCACTAGGAGGCACATGAGCCTCAAAAGAACTTTCCGTCATGTTCATATGACACGTCGGCGTTGAACTACTGTGTCCGTAGTTGGCACTAATGATACTGCGCGGCATTATACTGCTTATAGGGTTTCGCGCTGTGCTTTGATGAATTTGGTAAATTTGGTAGTTGTTACTGTCACAGCGAGGTTTAACGTTAGTGTGTGGCACCAGCAAAGAGGAGCCCGAACTCATCACCTCACCCGTAAGGCCCCTCACGAAAGGCCTCACGGCCTCATTCGTAAGATCCCTCACGAAAGGCCTCACAGTCTCATCCCTGAGGTCCCTCACGAAAGGCCTCACAGCCTCATTTGTGAGGTTCCTCACGAAGGGCCTCACGGAATACGTTGTACCTCACCTATTGATGGCCTCACGACTGTCCTCGTGAGGAATTTTCAGCGTAGTCTGGCCTCACTCACCCTCACCTCATCGTCGTAAGGTGAGGGTGAGGCGTCTTCATGATGGTCCTCATGAGTGAGGACGCAAAGCTATGCTCTCCTCTGTCGGCCACCGTATCTGCCTTCTGTGGGTACCCGGGCATACAGGGCTACGCGGAAACACCTGTGCCGAAGCGGCAGCGAGACGCGCCGCGCCTGATGTGACCATGCCGGTGCCCCATTGTCGCTTCCGGTGTCTGCGTGTCGCCTGCTAATACGGCGCCTCTGCGGCAGCGGCATCCGTCAGTTTCTTGTAGACGCTATCCGACCTCATTCATTCCAGCAGTCCATTGACCACTCACTGGAGTTTGTGATCGCCTGCCGCTATACCCGCGAAGAAGAATCCCGTCTTCGTCGTCTTCGGCTGAACGTTGCCCTCACCCGTTCACACCCAGGGCCCCGTTCAGATGGGCCGCGTCCCATCACCCACTTGCCCTGCTGCGCCTTAGAAGACGACATCCCTCATCAGCTCCTCCACTGTAGGCGTCACCTTCATCATCCGGCCGTGCTCTGGCAGCGCCTCTCAGAGCTTGGGTGCATGTGCGTTTCCCTCGGAGCACTCCTTGGCCCCGTGCAGTGAACTAGCCAGTGGACTGTCACAAAGGCGGTGCTCCGCTTTCTGCGTGATTTGTGCCTCCTGGGCTCCCTTTGATCCGCCCCGTTTTTTGTTCTTCTCTTTTTTTTTTAAATAGAAAGCCGGCGTGTTGCCTGGCTCACCTTTCCCCTTTTTCTTTCCTTTTTCTTCCTTCTTTCTGCCAATAAATTTTCCCCCGTGTCGTTCGTTCGACCGTCATATCTCTGATTATACGCATCTCCCATAATTATTATCCATAGTGGCGCTATACATACGAGGGTGGTTCCATAAGTTTCCGGCCCGAGGTAGAAAATGCGCGCGAATTTGAAAATGCGATTAAGGATGTGTGGCGCCATCTGTTGGAACGCCGGAGCACCACCCTCAACCCTCTCCATGCTTTTGTCGGTTGGAGAGCGGCATTTCAAATAGCCAGGATGCACTCTTCAGTAAAATTGGAAAAATCGGGTACCGCGCTGTGATAAAATTCTTGAAAAAAGAGGGACTTTCGCCTAAGGAAATTAAAGCGCGACTGGACAACGTGTACAGGGAAGTCTCTCCGTCGTACACAACGGTAAGAGACTGCGCTAAGCAGTTTCGACTTGGGCGAGAGTCCACTGAAGATGATCCACGCGATGGTCTCCCAGTGGAAGTGGTGACACAATAAAATTTGTCTCTTGTCTTGTGATTGTTGCAAGGGAGAGCGCACGAAAGGTGCGGGGAGAGGAGGCAGTGTTCCAGCCTCTTGTTTTACCTTTCTTTCCCCCTTATTAGGTTTATTGCGAATAGGGGTAAAGCCACTGTTTAGAGCAGGGGTGCCGGACTCATTCGTGTCCGCGGGCCGCATTGAGTCATGTAGGAAATACGCGGGCTGCATACCATGGCTTTGGAGTAGCCTGTTTCTGATATACATGACACAACCAGAACTTAAAACGGCAGAAAACGTATAGGTTTGCGTTACGTATCGTTTCTCAATCATACGGTCAGCAATCCTTTTTATTTCCTGTGACATGAGGAAATTTGGCACCTCTTACGTTTAACTATTGCGTCAACATCGTGTGAAAGCGATGGCACAATTTATTGCAGTCTTTACTGCGTTGAGGTGTTCGTTTGTTAGTTGTGAGTGGAACTTTGACTTATTCCGGTCATTCATAGTGCAGTACAGTGCATAGTGCATGCAGGTTCAGGTTCATCACAGAAAGCACCTTCTCGAAGACGTATGTTGACACAGCTGTGTTGCGACGATGTTGCACGTATTGTTATTATCAGACGTATGTTGTACCGAACATGAACAGGCTTGTCCGCGTCCAACGTAAGAATAAAACGAAGCCGCAACAACTTGAGCGAACCTGTTCTTGCAGGTGTCGTCTTCGCTGTTGTCGTGTGCCAACCGGATCCGCTCGTCTCTTAGTAAGATGGTCAGTGGTAACAGTATTTTTTCTCTCTCTCACTAATTAACGCAAGACAAACGGCACGAATACAGAGCCCAGTGATAACACCACTACCGTTCATGAAGCTTGGGACGGATTTTTTTTTTTTACTCGGGGGCCACGCGGGCCGCCACTTCGGCACCCCTGGTTGAGAGAGAGGCACTAAATGTATACCTAGAATTAATGTAAAATAGCCACAATAACCGCCATATTTTTCTTCACATATACATCTATTCGATATCCTGTTAGTTTTGGGTGAACTGTGACCAATTCCGTGTTTCTTCTTGTCTTTTTTTTTGTTTTGTTTGCTGGGAATAGGGAGCCGCAGTAGCGCAGGCAACCTTTCCCTCTTTTTTTTTCCACAAAAACATATCCCCCCCCCTCTAAGGGTCTGAAAATGCTTCCTCAGCCAACTTCACCAGTGTTGCTGTTAACGTGTCTACAAGCCCCCACCTCAAGTGACCACCTCTGGTACACCCCTGGAATCTCTCTCTCGCTTTCTTTGGTGTGTTTACCGAGCGCTCTTCTTTACCACACACTATTTTCCATACTGCTATGATTCGACCATGCGTTCTGGGCCGACTTCACACGGAACTGTCCCAGCAGTTGTCTTACAGGAGCGCGGAAAGTTTGGAAAAAAATTGTAAGGAGAAAGAGCTCCAGTCGCACAAGGAGTACGAGCGCAATGCTCAATCCTGGTGTGCACGAAAGCTTTCAAATCTCAAGGTGAGAAAAGTCTATTCCTTCGGCTGTGACGTCATCTCATCCGCCCAATAGAGAGGTGTGCGCCGTGTTTTTTTTTTTTTTTTATCTTTCTCTTTGCGCTTGTATTTGACGTTGCACGTCCCGAGTCTGACACAGAGCAGTCGACCTGTCGCTTTGCTCCCGGGCTGAAGCAGACATTTCTCGCCAGCCAATAAAAGTCCTGGGATGAGCCGACGTCACAACACGCTAGAAGGAGCTGGGAGAGTTCGGCGCCACTTCGCGCATTCTTGCAAAGTAATTTTCTCTGGAAATGCGCGCTTCCCAAAGGAAATATCTTGTGTGACAGTTCCTGAAGGTAGTATGTTCATATCACGCGGTGAAAAAAAAAAGATATATATATATATATATATTTGAAGTGCCCTCCATACTCATTTAAACTGCCCGAAGATAACATATGAAAAATATTGGGACCGCACAGCCGGTTTCTGGATTCGAACCCGGGTCACCTCCCATTCTTGGCGTTACAAGCGGGAATCTTAACTATTTTATAACTGATTTGTTTTATTTTGCGTTTAGAAGTGTATTTCTCAATTACACGTTCAAGAGAAAAAAAAAAAAAAAAACGAAGACACGCTGTAGAGTGTCTTGTACACTTAACCATTATTCTTCTGTGTATTATTGTGTCATTATTCTGTGTATCTTAACCATTCCATTACGCACAATCCATGCATTTGGAAACTCTCACTTGAACTCATTATATTCGCATAAAGTAATATGAATATTTAATGAAAGAAAAAGTGAAATACGATATTTCCACAGGATTATTGAAACACAGTAACCCTAACAGAGATAGGTACTTCGTTTAAAATAACAAAATAAGCTCGACTGCCGTTCTTGTTGAGCTTGGTCCGCTCTGGGAGTCTCATTCCAAGTAGCTCAATGCTTCGGAGACTCCGACACAGTGAACACAGACGTAGGATGCAAGTCTCAGTAAATGTCAGTCATAAAAGATTCAGCGAACAGTAGCTCGACTTGAACAGAATAGTATTTATTTGACTTGCTTACGAAATGCGTATCCATATAAGCGGATTATTGCAGTCTGAGTCACTCGTAAGCATCTCAGATGCATCTTATCTGCCACACGGAAACAATTAAGGATGTTTGCGTATGATATCTTCAGGATTAGGGTTCGAAGCCTGGGATCCGTGGACCTCGAAATCACGGAATTTCAGCATAATTTCATCTCCCGAAATCCCGGGATTTCGCAAGGCCACGTTCCGGGATTTCGGCTTTTCTGACAACAAATATTCGGTGGTACGAGTGAAAGGGAAAGAACAGTGTCCAACCGACTTTTTGTTTCAAGCGTCCCTTCCCCGAAAAATATAATTTGCAATCCGAAACCGAACCAACCTTATCGTCCACGACGCACTACAACGACGTTAGCAGCTGACTCATGTGAACTACGCAAGCCATAGCGGAGAACAGCCCTCAAATAGCATAAAACTCTCATGAAATCAGAAGGAGTTTTCCAAACAAGAAATGTTGCAGGATCTCTCTCTCTCTCTCTCTGCAGAAACTCCCTTTTTGTTCTTTTGATCCGCACGAATACGGATTGCGACTGTATTAAACCCGTCGCTGATTATAGCGCTATTAATCCCGTACATTACAAGTTAGGCTAATTGTATTCTTTCGTTATACGTAACCGTGGGACTGTATCGATCACAAGGACGTGAGATACAAAATGGTGGTTCATTCATGTTGGAACAATGCCACCGTGATATTCACTTCGGTTTCTTTACAGGTTGTTTCCTGTCTCAACGGTCACACATACGTATGCAAAATTTCACATCGAAGCGTGTCTGGTGCCACTTGCTTGGACAATTGTTCGTCGGTCATTTCGTTTGAGGAACTGTCGTGTTCGTCACTAAGGATGATCTTGATTGAGCTTTGCAGTGCCAGAGTGTTCGAAGTTTCGAGGATTGTGTGTTGGATGTTTGGAGGCGACTGCCTGCCAGTGAGTGCCTGGTGCATCGGATGGGTTGTGTGTCCGTGCAACGTGTGCTCCGTATATGTGTGTGTTCGGATTAGGGAACCGTGTATGCTTTCCATTCGGGAAACGATGATGTACTGGATACAATTTAAAGGTATGTGCACGCCAATAAAATTTAGTGTTTCAAGTTCGATGTTCTTGGTGCATTTCCTTCCTTTTTCTTTTCGTTTGTTTTGCGAAACCTGGAGGTCATTTTTCTGTTAGGGAACTCGAGAGGCACAATGTGTCTCCCTTATCAGTGGTACGAGTAACCCTTCAATACGTCCGCTACACTCTGGCTCCTGCCGTCAGCTGGGATGTCGTGCCAGTTGATCAAACGGCACTTGTCCGTCACTGGGTTTATAGTGTACAGATGCCGCTGACGGTTGTATAGACGGTTGTAGCCCCTGACGGTTAATTTCAGTTAGCATAGCAGCATATGACGTATATAGGACGGTACACCGACTGCTTGAGAGCTTCGTCGGTGAACTTCTGCACGACCATAAAGACTTCTGAGCCCGCGAAAATGGTCGGCTGACTTAACAAAAGGTAGATTTCGTATCTTCTGCAGATGTCATTGCTGTATTTGCTTCACGTCACCAAACCGTTCTTTTGGAAGATGTCGGCATTGGGATAGTGGGCCACAACCCAGGTGGTCTCCCCATTCATCATCATCATCAGTGTATTTGTTGTTATTCGGAGATGTATAGCATCAACGTAACAGGAAATAAGCTGCAGTTGGTAACCTCGCTATTGCAGACGCAGGAAGCGAGACAAATGTAATAGCAGGCAATGAAATTTATCACAAGCGCTGATTTTGGGGTTGCCATGAATCATTCCTTTGAACTGTTCCGAAAACGCTGACCATTTACTATAGCCTCCGTTGATTGGAGGTATCCTGAAGATGGGAGCTTTGAGACGTTAATCCCAACCTCAGAACGTTGGCTCGCGTCATTGTCTACACGAAAAGTTGGCGGCCTAGCTGTCATTAGGGCTTGTATTCTGTTATAACGCGCTTGCAAAGCCGACAGCATTCCAACAGCTTGATCTTCATACTCAGCTATTGTCAGATATTCAGAACTAGCTTCTTCTTGAGATATGAACTTTTGGTACTGTGCGTTATGCCTGTCAAGTTCCGAGCTGCTCTTCTCAAGCCGATCCTTAAATAATTTGACAGTTTCAGTAGTAAAGTTATCAGTCTTTAAAGGGGCTCTTGTCTCTCGAATGGTCTTGATATTATGTGTTCTTGTCGAAGTTTGTTTCGCCTTCAGGTGCTCCATAGCCTCCTATGTTGTTCGAGGGGTACCTTATCACGAAAAAAACAAACAAACAACAACAGTAATTCATTCCGAAACACACACGAACACAGCCATGTTTTATGGAGTAGATGTGCTCGACCAACGTCTCATACGAGGGGTGTTCATGTCAAACCTGGACTTTCTGTCTCCTGAGTGTACAAATGGCTCGCGCTGCTTCTTTTTCGTCATTTTCACACGCGACAGGCCTCTGCGTTCACCACGTGGTAGTCCAAAGTTTGTGCAAAACAGAAGACACGTGCTGGACAAGATGGCCGACAACGAGGTGAGCGCGCACATCGAACAGCGAATTGTCATGAAGTTTCTCGTGAATGAAGGCGTAAAGTCATCTGAAATTCGCAGAAGACTTCAGGCTCAGTATGGCCACGATACACTTAGCCGCAGCATAGCGTTTGAGTGGTGCAAACGGTTCCGAGACGGCCGTGCATCAGTGCAGGACAGTCCTTGCCGAGGCGGCTCAGAGCCCAGTGCCAGAGTTCCTGAGAACATCCAACTTGTGGAGCGCCTGATCCTAAAGGACCGACGGATAACATGTCTCGAACTCGCTCGAAAGACGGACGTTTCTGTGCGAACGTTGAACACTATCATTCATGAACACCTCCAGTTTCGAAAAGTTAGTGCCCGTTGGGTCCCGAGGCAGCTCTCCTTGTTTGAGCGGCAGAGAAGACAAGAAATCTCCCAAAAGCTAAGGTACCGTTTCGACACTGAAGGACAGCCGTTCCTTGACCGAATCATCACGTGCGATGAAGCGTGGGTGTACCATTTCACTCCTGAGTCTAAACGCGCATCAAAACAGTGGAAGCATCCGGGCTCGCCAGCTCCCAAGAAGTTCCGAAGCACCCCGGCTGCGGGTAAGGCCATGGCCACGGTTTCCTGGGACAAGGCTGGCGTTGTTCATGTTGATTTTCTGCCCAGTGGTACCACTATCAATAGTGCATATTACTGCCAGGTTCTCAGGGATGTGCATAAGGTAGCTGAAGCAAAAGCGGTCGGGCCTTATCACCAGGGGAGTCCTCCTCCTACACGACAATGCACTTCCGCATACCGCGCATCTCACGACACGCACCTTACAGGATCTTGGCTGGGAGTTGCTGCCACATCCCCTTTACAGTCCAGACCTCGCCCCCGGCGATTTCCATCTCTTCCGGTCACTGAAGGCGTTCCTTGGGGGCCGCCACTTCAGCTGCGACGACGAGGTCAAGAATGCGGTCCGATCATAAGTGTTACGCGTCGGTAAGGATTTCTACGCTGCTGGCATCCAAGCCCTCGTGAAACGCTGGGACAAGTGCATTTGTGCAGCTGGAGATCACGTTGAAAAACAAATCTAATTGCTCGCCTGTAAGTTCATTTTACTTTTGCGAAAACTGAAAAGTCCCGGTTTGACTTGAACACCCCTCGTAGATACAGAAGGCCTGCTTATTGCCTCCTCTCCCTCCTTCGCTACGTGGATATATAAAGTCAGAATTCGTCTGCTACTGCGAATCGCCGTTCAGCGAATTCAAAAACTCCCAAATTATTGCAGCTAACTTGGAACCTGTAGACCTGAATAGAGCCCTGCACCCCCCCATCTGCGGATATCCGCAACATACTTGCGGATTCGGATGAAAATGTAGCACTTTCTGCGGTGTGCGGATCGGATGCGATTGCTCGAGGTCGGATGTGGCTGCGAAGGCAGCGGATCGGTAGCAGATCGGATGCGGATATACCGCGTGCTGTAATTTTTCCACCAGCAATTTATTTGTATTGCGCTCCGAGAGCGAATGCATGCTCGGGTTCACCTTTGACCATGCATGGCCAAGACGGGGGAGGAGGCATTCTGGCGTCTCGAACCGCGCGAGCACCGACGAGGTAGCGTTCCACGCGTTCCAGAAGTCTCTCCATATCGCGTTTGTTGAAAGGTTTACTTTTGCTTGTCTTCGTGGGTCCCTCCGCGACAGCATGAAGGCATCCGAGATTATACCAACATGCTTCCGGCTGTCTTTACGCGTCCTTCGAAACGTGCGGATATTGCGGTCGGTTGCGGTAGTGCGTTTTGCTTTGCGGATCGAATGCGGATGTAAACTGTTGTGTATGCTGCCGATACGGATCCAATGCTGGTAACGTGTGCGCGGATGCGGGTCGGATGCCAAAAATCTCATCCGCGCAGGGCTCCAGACCTGAACGTGTAGAAAAAAGTGCAACGCGCTTTCCGGAAAATCAGTGTTGAGAAAGTTGTGGGACCGTTTACCGCTTTATTGTAAAGTTTCCCATTTATTACGTGGGGACGTTTAATCACTACTCGCAGACGACGGTGACTCGTCTCCATGACTATACGATCGCTGAAAGCTCGTTCGGACAGATATTCATGTCCAGAGCAAGCTCCGTGATTGTGGTTTTTAGTAGCTCTGTTAGGCTCTCCACAGTGCTATTCCCTACGGCGACTAATCCAGCAAGATGCTTTCTAACTTCGGGATTGGAATTCGCCAAGGGCGCGGGGACCCTCGGAGTGCGGGGCCCGGTGCGGCCGCACTAGCAGCACATGCGTAGAGCCGGCCCTGAGTGTAGAAGAAGTGCGTGTTGAACTTCCTGCACTCTGTCCCCCTTCATGGTGACAAACATGGCTGATAAAAACCGGCTTAGGGATTTCTCTTGTCTGTACCAGCCACATTTCCTAGCTATATACGGGCTTTAGACAGTGCCTAGATTTTCATCCCAAGTAATGACGGCACGCATCAGTTTCTCGTACACGCTATCCGACTTCATGCATTCCTGTAGTCCGTTGGCCCCTCACTGGAGGTTGTCATTAGCTGCTGCTGTACGGGCGAAGAAGAGTTCCTTCTACATCGTCTTTGGTTGAACGTTGCCCTCACCCGTTCACTCCTCTTCAAAATGGGCCGCTTCCGCCCGTCTCATACTTACCCCTGCTGCGCCGTAAAGACGACATCCCCCAGCAGCTCCTCCATTGTCGGCGTCACCTTCATCATCCGGCCTTGCTCTGGTAACGCCTCTCAGAGCTTGGGTGCACGGACGTTTCCCTCGCAACACTCCTTGGCCCCGTGCAGCGAGCTAGCCAGTGGAGTGTCACAAAAGCGGTGCTCCGCTTTCTGCGTGATACGGGCTTCCTGGGCTCCCTGTAAGGCGGGTTTCTTTTTCTTTTTAATTTATTTATTTGTATTTTTGTTTTATTTCTTTTTCTTTAATCGATTGAGTGGTAAACGAAAAAGAAATGAGGTGTTAGGTTCAGACTAATTCACCTGGGATCGAATTGCTTTATTTCAAACAAAAGGTCCGCATCCACAAGCAACCGAAAGGTCGCGGGAAAAGTTTGCAAGTGCGTCTGAGCAAACATAAGCTCGTTTAACATGGATAATATCGTCGATAGAATGGATGGATAATGTTTGCGTAACTTTCCGGGCCGTATTAAGGCGCGACGGCATAGCTGGTGCGCTTGAAAAGGCATAATGTTCTTTAGTGATCCGAAATTAATCAACGTTACTCGGAAGATGTTATACATGCACTTCGTAACTCGAGAAAAGTTATTAACCATGCGACGGTGTCTAGACACATTGTGAAACAAGGGCCGATCGATTTTCGCGATGCTTGAAAGGAAAGGTAAAATGAGGAGAGTTCATTTTGGAGTTTAAAATTACGATTACCTTCGAGTCACACGTCTCGACAGCGAAGAGAACGACAACGCAACGTAGAAAGGAATCGCGGACTTAAAAAAGAAAAAAAAGATAGAAAGAAAAGAAACGGTGCACCACAACAGATGTCAGCATAGTCACGGAGATGCGCGGTTTAATGCCCGGTTGGCACTTGATGACTACCGAAGAAACGTCACTGTGCGGGTGGTGACGTCGATAGACACCAGTAGGGGTCCCTTCTTTCGTCTGTCCACCACATTTGCTCTTTTCGTGCGTCGGTTTTGTTTCCTCTTTCGAGCTCGTACGGTGAGCTTTGAATAGAGCTCGGTATTTGTTGTACTAGTCATATTTCACTACGTGTAGTGGTGCAGATATTGACATTTGTATGTACATAGCAACATACCCTGCCTAAATACGCATGCGCATGCTATTGTGCCTACCGCGCATTTTTAGAATACCAAGTCGGCTCTTTGCTTGACTAACCTTTCCTCTTCTTTTTTTAAATAAACATCTCCCCCCCCCCACCCTCCACAGCAATAATCAAGAGAGTGGTGGGGTCCCAGCGTGCAGCAATGTATTATAACAACAACAGCAACAACAAACAAATCGTGACTATGACCTGGGGTGATTCACCACTGGAGAACAGTACACTACCCCATTAGACGCAAAACATTAGGTGTGAGATATGAGAATGGAGTTAAAGTTATGTACAAGCACAACCACAACAATTGAGCTGTCCTCCACTGGCTGCGCTACGCCGCAAAAAGGAAGACGAAGAAAAACAACAACAACTTTATTACGGGATGATGGGTGGGGAGTTTCATCGCCGGGGGCGATACTCTACCCCATTGCTGGTGGTGATGCGGGGAATGAAGTAATGAGCCCTTTCACAATAAGGATCGAAGTCCTGTGGTATCCAGAAAGGTGAAGAGATCGAGCCTTGAGGGCAGAGCGTTGGTGTGCTAGATGTAGCCAGGGACCAAGCAATTTTGTGAGAGAGACAGGGGGCGGGAGTCTAGCTCGTTGAGGGATGCGGAGAGTACGGTTCGGGAAGGTTGGTTGTGTGGGCAATGGAGAAGAATGCGCTCGAGATCTTCAACAGCACCGCAGTGGGGAGGGGCAACTTGTCTGAAGCGGTGACGCCACTGTGCTGTGAAGGCCACGTCGAGGCGCATTCGATGAACTAATGCGGCATCTTGACGAGAGATATGTGCAGGCATGAAGACAGGAAGAAAACACACACACACACACACACCCATACACACATATATATATATATATATATATATATATATATATATATATATATATATTGTTGCGGAGCCGAAGACGATGACGGCTGTGCAAACGGGCACGTGACCCGAGACAGGCAACTGGGGGCACGGGACCACGAACGGTGGAGCTGTGGAACTAGGACTGCAAGGACTATATTGTACTCAGACCTATTGTAACCTGTAACATTTGGTGTCAGAAGTGGGATACTTCGGGACACCCCAAGTATGCCCCCTCGCCGACGAAAGCGATCACCACCACCGGCGCCCCTTGACCAGCGATCTGAAGTTACGGGGCTCGTCACGCAGGAGCAGCTGCAGACTCTCCTTCGTGAGAACATGCGCGGAATGATGGAGCAAATGCGAGCCGAATTTGCTTCGATGATGTGTCCACCACAGGACCGGCCACAAGAGCGGCCACACGGGGATGGTGATACGCGGGCCCCTACGTCGGTGGAGCATGGGGCGGAGAGCACGGACGCCATAAGACCGGTCAGCGTGCCACGTGGACCTGCCGGCGCCTCTACCGGTGGGACCGCAAAGCCAGACAAGTTTAACGGGGAAACGCCCTGGAGCGACTATCTAGCTCAGTTCGAAGTCGTGGCGGACGCTAATGGCTGGACTAGCGAGCAGCGGGCGAGCCACCTCGTCTCTTCCTTACGAGGCACCGCGCTCTCTGTCCTTCAAGCGCTGTCTGCATCCGAGCGCCGTAGCTACTCACACTTGATCGCAACCCTCGAGCATCGTTTCGGGGACCGTCATCAGCGGGGCCTCTACCACGCCCAACTCAGGAGCCGCGTCCAGCTGTCAAAGGAATCTCTGAGCGAGTTGGCGTATGATATTGAGCGGAAAGTGCGAATAGTGTTTGCTGACTGCGCCCAAGATGTCGTCGACACCGTCGCCGTGGGATACTTCGTCGACGCTATAGCCGACCCCGACGTTCAGCAGGGCGTTCGACTGGCGGGCTCGACCGGGCTGCGGGCTGCACTAACCCGTGCGCTGGAAGTGGACGCGGCCAAGAAGGCAGCCAGAACGACCCAGGCCTTAGCTCGAAGTGTGCTGGACGAAGTGGAAGACCACAGTGCTACCTCACCGACACCGTGGTACGACATACGGGCTGCGCAGCCACCCACGTGCTGGAACTGCGGAGGCCGAGGCCACCTGCGACGCGTCTGTCCCACCAATGCGTGACCCAGGACGCACTAGGTTCAGGCGCGGCCGCGGGCGGCGTGGTGGCACCGGGGGGTCGGGAAACTAAGATCAGCTGGGCGTACCGGGCGTCGCCCAGCTCTCAAGATTATTCAGAAAGCGCCCTCGACTGCTGGTTTCTATGTGGATGGACAAGTGAATGGACAGTACTGTAGGATGTTAGTTGACACTGGTGCGACGATAAGCCTCATCAGCTCGTCTTTCCTGGCTAGTCTCCCGAAAGGAGACCAGGTGACGCTGCACTCGTCACCTCAGGAAAATCTACGCACGGTTGCTGGGGACACCGTACCAGTGGAAGGGGTCGCCACGGTTTGCTTGTCCATTGCGGGACATGAATTTCGGCGTGCCATTCTAGTAGCCAACATCACGGATCATTGTATATTGGGCTACGATTTCATGAAGGAGTACAACTGCGTGCTGAACCTCCGAGATGGTACCCTCCTCCTCGGTGACCGGCAACTGGCCCTCCGCTCGTGTAGGGACCCTGACGCGGACCCCTCCTACGTCGTGTGTCGCCGCACCGTCACGGTGCCGCTCTACGCGCAACTACTTATACCGGGACGGATGTCGTCAGGGCAAGCCCCGAACGCCTGTGTCGTCGAGCCTTGTGCGGAAGGTCCCCCGAGCGCTGGGCTCATGATCGCCCGCGGTCTCGTCCATCATGGCGAAGGAGCAGTACCAGTTCGCGTTCTTAACGCAATTCCCTCACCAATTGTGCTTCGGCGTGGACAACGCCTGGGGCAGTGTTCCCAAGTTGTAGAGATACAGTTCACAGAAGAGAGGGCCGGGGGTCATGCGCCTCCTCCTGCTGCCATGGAGCACAATACAAGTTTACTGCACTACATCGATGAGCTGATCGAGGGTTCCCAACCGCCGCTGACGCAGGACCAGGCGGAGAAGGCACGTGCACTCTTCCAGGAATTCCGCGACGTCTTCTCGTTCTCAGCGGCAGATCTCGGCAGAACAACGGCAGCCCTGCACCACATAGACACCGGGACAGCTTCCCCTATAAAGCAGCCTCCCAGACGACTTCCGCTGGCAAGTTTCAAGGAGGTCGACAAACTGATCAGCGACATGAGGGATCAAGATGTCATCGAGCCATCGTCCAGCCCGTGGGCCTCCCCTATAGTGCTCGTTAAAAAGAAGGACGGTTCCACACGGTTTTGCGTGGACTACAGGCGCTTGAACAACGTTACCAAGAAGGACTCGTACCCTCTGCCGCGCATCGACGACACCCTGCATGCCCTTGCTGGAGCCGCATGGTTTTCTACATTGGACCTGCGCAGCGGTTACTGGCAGGTGGAGGTTGCTCCCGAGGACAAGGAAAAGACTGCGTTCACCACCGGCCGTGGGCTTTGGCAGTTTAAAGTGATGCCATTCGGCTTATGTAATGCGCCTGCTACCTTCCAGCGACTTATGGAAACTGTCTTGGCCGGCCTTCCTCCCGAGGTATGCCTGGTTTACATCGATGACATCGTGCATAGCAGGACATTCGACCAACACATCGATCGCCTGCGCCGGGTGTTTCAGAGACTACGTACGGCGAGCCTCAAACTCAACCCGAAAAAGTGCAACTTTCTAAAGCCCTCCGTCGTATACCTCGGACACTTCGTGTCAGCAGCTGGTGTACAAGCCGACTCTGCCAAAGTTCACTGCATCCAGTCCTGGCCTGCTCCAAGGGACAAACCCAGCCTCAGAACATTCATCGGATTCTGTTCGTATTACCGTCGCTTTGTCCCACGTTTCGCAGAGATTGCAGACCCCCTCTACCAACTGTTGGACAAGGGACAGAATTTCAAATGGACACCACCGTGCGAACAGGCGTTCCTCCAGCTGAAGTCCTGCCTGTCGTCGCCGCCTGCCCTTGCATTTCCCCTTCCAAATACTCCGTTTGTCCTCGACACTGATGCAAGCCTGACCGGCATAGGGGCTGTCCTATCGCAAGTGCAAGACGGTGAAGAGAGGATAATTGCATGCTTTAGCAGGGCGCTCCGTAAGCCTGAGAGAAACTATTGTGTTACACGGCGGGAGCTGCTAGCAGTCGTCAAGGCGGTACAGCATTTCCACCATTACCTATACGGGCGTCACTTCACTCTCAGGACAGATCATGCGGCGTTACAGTGGCTTCTCTCCTTTCGCAATCCGGAGGGACAGGTGGCGCGCTGGCTACAGACACTGCAAGAGTACGACTTCACTGCGAAACACCGTCGAGGTCGGGATCACACGAATGCCGACGCGAGCGGCCTGCGCAGTGGGAGTCGACTCCGAAGCCAACCGCGAGACCATGAGGGCGGCGCAGGAAGCCGACGATAACACCGGCCCTGTCATCGCTTGGAAGCGCGGCCACCGTGGGAGGAAGTGTCCCGTCAGTCTGAGCAGCTAAAGAGCTACTGGTCGCTGTGGGAATCGCTCGAACTGCACGGCGGCCTCCTTTTCCGCAGGTGGGAGTCCGCAGATGGGCGAACTGCCGAGCGTCAACTCATAGTGCCAGCAGCCCTTAGAAAGGAAGTTTTGAAGATGATTCACAGCAGCGCTGCGGGGGGCCACTTCGGCGTGAACAAGACACTGGCAAAAGTCCGAGCGCGGTACTACTGGGTGGAGTACAAGCGGGACGTCGAAGAGTGGTGCCGGTTCTGCGACCTGTGTGCTTCGCGAAAGGGGCCACGCACACGTACAAGGGGTATGCTCCAGGAGTGCGCCGCTGGAGTACCGTTCGAAAGAGTGGCCCTTGACATCCTAGGACCACTGCCTGTGACGACGCGCGGGAACAAGTACATCCTGGTCATCATGGATTACTTCACGAAGTGGCCCGAGGCATATTGTCTTCCGAATCAAGAAGCTGTCATGGTGGCGGAAACGCTAGTGAATGAGTGGGTTTCACGCTTCGGAGCCCCGCTGCAGCTGCATTCAGACCAAGGCAGGAACTTCGAGTCGCAGGTGTTTCAAGGCATGTGCCGTTGCCTTGGCATAACGAAGACTCGCACGACACCGCTCCATCCCCAGTCGGACGGCATGGTCGAGCGGTTCAATCGCACGATACTTCAACACCTGAGCCTGTTTGTGGCCGATAATCACAGGAACTGGGACGACCTCATACCCCTCTTCCTTCTGTCCTACCGAACAGCAGTCCACGAGGCTACCCAGGAGACACCAGCGATGCTGCTCACCGGTCGAGAGTTACGTCTTCCGAGTGACCTCGTGTTTGGTCCGACGCCTGACTCAGAGGCTGCCTCCAGCACCGGCACCTATCTTCGTACGCTACGCGCACGGTTGGACATCGTCCACAAGTTCGCTAGGGATCGCATGCGGCAGGCGTTTACACGCATGAAGACCCGGTATGACCTTCGTGCGAACGGTGGTGGGTTCTCGGAGGGACAGCTAGTCTGGCTGTACAACCCGGTGCGTAGACGCGGACTTTCGCCGAAGTTTCAGCGGCCGTGGCAAGGACCGTTCACTGTTATGAAGCGGCTGAATGACGTCGTGTACCGACTCAGACGTCCGGGGCGATCCAGACCTGTAGTAGTTCACATCGACCGTCTGGCGCCGTACCGAGGCCCTGCCAACACCCAACACCCTCGGGATGTCGCTCCGCATCCTTCAGGAGAGGAGGGGGAGTAGTGTTGCGGAGCCGAAGACGATGACGGCTGTGCAAACGGGCACGTGACCCGAGACAGGCAACTGGGGGCACGGGACCACGAACGGTGGAGCTGTGGAACTAGGACTGCAAGGACTATATTGTACTCAGACCTATTGTAACCTGTAACAATATAATAAGACCAGCTCCCGTGACATAGTGGTTAGGATGATCGCTTTCCACGCCGAGACTGGGAGGTGACACGGGTTCGAATCCTGTCACCGGCTGTGCTGTGTGAGGTTTTCCCTGAGTTTTCCGAAGACTTTCCAGACGAATGTCGGCACAGTTCCCCGTGAAGTCGGCCCAGGACGCATACTAACCCCCCTGTCCCCCACTCCTTCAGTCCTCTCTCAATCTGTACATGTCTGTACGCCGCTCATAGCCACAGCTGCTTCGCGGCGCCAACACGGAATAACAAAAAATATAATAAGGGAAAAAAGTCATTAAAGAAACAAATAAATGATACTAGACCAGCGTTTCCCAAACTTTTGGCGGTGACAGACCCCCAGAAGCGATGAGAACCAATTCACGGACCCCCCCCCCCCCCCCCACACACACAAATATACCGGGATACGCGCTGTGTACACTGCATTGCAGACCGCGTTTAATATGCGCGACAGGGTATACAGGGTACGCAATGGCATGTTTGTCTGCTTCGTTTCCAGCCAAGATAACACAGTGCTACGCCATTCCGTACTTTTTCTTCGATGGTGCACTGCTTGTCAACTCTCAAGATTGATAATACCAAACAGAGGTATCATTTGTAGTGCCACCATCGCTACAAGAGGTCCGCAGGCTGCCAAATCTAAAATGCGCTAAACACAGGAACACTCTCAGTCAGTTCGAACTCGAAGCAAAACGATATGACGCACTGTATTTCCCATGCTAGCCAGTGCATAACCAGCAACCTCGTCAGCTGCTGCGTGCTTTCGATAGAGCTTCAGAAACGATTCCGGACTGGTTTCTTCTTCTTGTTTGTATGTGTATGACGCGGACAAACGTGCATTGCAGGACTTTTCTATCAGAAATTAGAAGCTAGCCGTTGAAGCATGCTTGTAGCAATTTTAGAAGTTCTGGGTGTTAAATCGGGCAGCATGTATGAGCGCGTGTTTGTGGGGACGAAAATCCTCACTGATATGTGAGAGACGGTCGCGGACCCCCACGGACACTCTCGCGGACCCCCAGGGTTCCGCGGACCACACTTCGGGAAACACTGCACTAGACGTGTTTGAGATTCAAAATTACAGACTAAGATGGCTTCTATGGCTGCACGCAGAGAAATGGATACTCATGGAACGATGCGACAGCACCAGAGGAGACGTGTTTCGCCGTGTTTGCGGCTCGTCAGCTCTGGGTAGCTGCGCATCGTGCGGAATTGGCAAACCAGGGGTCGCTCAGCGAGCGATATGCACCTGGGAGGGTGACTGGGCACTCCTCAATGCCGCAGTGCAAGCCAGCGAATTATAATAAGGGAGAAAACCCATATATATATAAACCCATAAACGCCTGTGGCGTGCCCGTACCGATTATGACGTCATGTACTAAACCTATTTAAGTAATGTGTAACCAGCTACGCATCTTTTGTCCTGACGTCTTTTTAACGTCTCGCTATGTAGTAAACTAGTGTTTGTAACTTCCCTAAAATCTGTTTCCGCGTCTTTTTTTGAACTTATATATATATATGCTACAAAATGGAGGTTCGAACGGAGGTTCATGTGATCGTTGAGAAAACAAGAATGCACAAATCTTAAGTAAGGCAAAAGGAAGAAAGAACACTCACCCGTGAAAGTTGAAAGCCGGAGAATAAAAGAAAGCTGCCTCTCGCACACTACGGCATTCGCTGTTACGCTCAACATAGTTGTTCACCACATTGGCAAGTACCGCCCCGATGCTCCAGAGATTGCAGAACAAAATACGCATGATGCTGAAGTTCTAAAGACCTTTCCGTGTGACAAAATGCAATGTCCATCCTGCCGAACTGCCACGGCGACGCGATCCGACGTGCCTCACCACTCGCCAGCCTAGACTGTTTGAAACGGCGGTTGGAGAATGTCGATGGCGATGAGGCAGACGTGGTTGCGGTTGCGCTCGGCTCGCGCTTGTTGGGAAATTGATTTCTTGTTATATTCCTCTACCTCCGTGACCGATCATTATAATGGTGTGGAAAAGCTAAAATATGTTTTTGTCACTGTTTACTGAATACGTGCGATTGTTCAGGAGTGTATGGTTATGAGGGTATAAAATAAATAAATATTATTAATGGCAGCATGAGTGATATAAATACCACGTCATACAGGTCTTACTCTACACGCGAACGGCAGAATAGAATGTAGGAATAAAATACAGTGAGAAACAACTGATGCGCACTGAAGAAGCAACGACTTTTCCACTCCTGATAAAGGTTGACAATATGTTGAAGGTACAGTGTAGAATCAGCGAAAATATTTGCTCTGTATATCTAGTGTTGAGTGGCTCATGGAAAATCAACGTTTTGCTTTACGTTCACAATTCACCATTGACCAGGTACTGTTGAAACAGCGTTGATTCAGCGTTATGATTCTACATTCAACATTGTTCAACATTAGTCAACATTAGACAACGTAGATTCTACGTTCCACCAACAGTCGGTGTTGACTGAGTGGTTATTGAAATTCAGAGTACGACTCTACAGCGTCTGGAGCAAACCGGTAGACAAGAGGAACTCCGAGAACATAAGAAGACATCAACGGTGCAATGCATTATAAGTATATGAACTATGCCTGTCTAAAAGCGAATGACGAGCGCGATAGCTTTGTGTCTACGAATCGTTTATGCGTTTGTTCGCACGTTTATTCTCTCGTCATTCCAGGGGAGCAGACAATTGCTCACTGGTTGGCTCAATGGTTAGCGTGCTGGCCATGTCATGTCAAGGCCATGCTGGGCATGGGAGGTACTCGGGTTCGAATCCCGGTGCCGGCTGTGCTGTCTGGGGTTTTTCCTGGGTTTTCCTCAGACGCTTTCAGGCATATGTCGGCCCAGGACGCACATTACCCAGGGCGTCAGTTGCGACGTTGCCCACATCTGTGAGGCCGACAACGGCGAGCTCCTTCAGCATCACCACCGCCACGAACACCGCTCACTTATCCAGAGCTGTGACTGGACATTTTCTCACCCCGTGCACCACACGTACAGACTGTTTGAGCAACGACTGAAAAAAAAAATAAGAGAGAAAGAAAGAATGGAGAAAGCACGTCACAGAAAAAATTTTATCAGAGACATTTGCCTGTAGAGTATATACTAGAGAAATTTAATTTCATGAATTAAAGTTCTAAACCCGCCAAGTCAACATAACGTTTTCTTTTTCCTTTTTTGTCACAAATAGAAAGGGTATGTAGCATTGACCACACCACAATAAAAAGTACGTTACCCGCTACGATTGTTATAGCTGAAAAAAAAAAAAAAAGAAAAAAAGAGAAGCGAAGTTCCGAAAACCGTCGTTTTGACTCGTGCATGCTAGTGTGCGCCACACATTGACTACATATCCTTCTACCCATAAACTCATTATCTGCATCGCTAGAATTGAAGATCACCCAGACGAAGAAGAATCGTTCCAGTGATCGTGAACGGTGGCAGGTTCAGGTTCATGGCCTTAGGCATTAATACCAAGTTTTAGCAGATCGGAAGTTCTCAACGATAACGCTTGGGAAAATAAGATAAGTCAATCGGCTTACATCACGTACGTTGCTGAGCTTTGATTTGACAGCTTCCTTTATCGTGCCGTTTCCATAGGGTGTTGCCGGTCTGCAAAAAATCCCGAAAGTATGCTTCTTTCGTATCCAGAATGGAGTCGTCGTCCTTATCATATGCTGCAATGCTGGTAATGCTATCGCCTTTCATACGCCTTTTGCAATGCGCAAAAGAGTACAGCCAGTTTTATTAGAAATTTATAAAATTACTGGTGGTGCGTGGCGTGATACTGACACACATTGAAGTACTCTGTTCCTTCGTATTACATGGATCCTCGACGCCCCCATCCTCAAAAACATTCATCCTACCTGTCAACCCTTGACCTTCGCCTTTGTGGAGGGCTAATAGGCTTGTGGGCACCCACCACATCATCATCCCATTTATGTGTGTGTGTGTGGGGGGGGGGGGGGGAACGCACGTCCGAATGGCTATTTTGAGAGTTCGGATTTTGTAGGGAACCTGTTGAGAGGCCCGTGCTGCTGCTGAACACCAACTAGGTATCGGTGGTGGCGTCCCCTGGTGACCCATTTTTAAGCGCGAGGTGAACAGAGTATAGTGGGACAGCAGCCGAACAAATCTTGCTTTATACTTGTCATAGAAAATAAAGGCTAGTTTTTTTCTTAGGATACTCAGACAAATTACGAAAATGTAAACTGCTAACACTTATTAATGTGTGCCCCAGGCTCGTGCAGCGTGCTACAACCAGTGGGGGAGTATGACACCGAGAGCATACGACGTATTAATAGATGCAAAGTCAACTTCGAACGTGTAATGTAAAACCCCGACACTAGGGAACACGAAAGGACAGACACAAACACGAAGTCTGTCCTTTCGTGTTCCTTAGTCTCGGGGTTTTACATTATGCATCATCTTCACCAGCTCGCTTGCTTCCTAGCCATTTTTTCGAACGTGTAGCAGGACTTGAGACGTCTGCTGACGGGAGCGCACCGTGTGTGTGTGTGTGTGGGGGGGGGGGGCAAATTGCTTAATAAAAAATATCGCTCCTATTAAGAGGCACGTCACGACTGACGCCCTGGGGGAACGTGCGTCCTGGGCCGACTTCTAAGGGAACTGTGCCGACATATGTCAGAAAGCATCTGTGGAAACCCAGGAAAAAACGCAGACAACACAGCTGCCCCAGGGATTCGAACCCGGGTACCCCCGAGTGTCGACGTGATGTGGTGGTGGTGGTGGAAGCGTTCGCCGTTGTCGGTCACACAGAGGTGGGCAACGTCAAGTGTCACACATGTCACGTCACAGAGCTGGGCAAATGACGTGACATCATTTGCCTACCTGACAAAGACTCGCACTGTTTGACCGACACACTTACAGTTTCGCTTTTCTACCGTTCCCGAATGAGGCAGATATCGGCAGTGTAACACCATGGCCCTTCGTAACACTCTGCCCCATGGCTCACTGTGTCTCACGTTCCTCTACAATCTCGGTTCAGTGCGATTGCAATTATTGAGCGTCAGCATGTGAAATGCACGTGTAGATCTGTGGATTATAAGGAGCTGCTAAATTTAGAGTTGAGATTAGTTATAAAATTTCTTGCAAAAGACGGTAAGAAGCCAAACGACATGCTTGAACGCATGGTGTCCAGTTTATAGGGCTTTTGCACCTTGATACAACGGCGTGAAGTTTTGGAGTAGTTGGGGAAGACAGTCGATTGAAGATGACATCACACTGGGCGTTCTGTGAGGGAACTTCTGAAGAAATGTGCCACAATGTGACACGCTTGATTTTGACACATCTGCGAATGAAAGTTTCCCGAGTAGCGGAAGAGACAGGAATGTAAGCAGGAGCAGCTTGAAACATCATTCATGAAAACCTGGACACGTCCAAGGTTAGTGCAAGATGGAACCCGATAATTATTTTCCCAAGTCGCAAATGCAGTTCATGCATAGAGAACCAGAAGAGTTTCCTAACCTCTAAAAATTGAAGGTTGAAAAGTCTACGTGAAAGAACTGATGTTCCGAGGCTGGAACAACATAGAAGGGATAAATACACACAAAGCCTCAGTAGAGCCCTGGACCGGCAATCCAGAAGATGTGGGTTCGAGTCCTACAGCTGGCTACCCTTTTCAGTGACTTTCATCTTTCATCTTTCATTGAAAAGGCTACTGGAAAAATCATGACAACTATTTTCTGGTATGATAAAAGACTTTTATGGCTATAATTCATGTCACAGGAGATTATCACAAACAGGAGAGGCTTATGTCCTCGTAATGACGTCATTGCGAGAGGCTATCAAAGAGAACGTGCGATGAAAGCCCTCAAAATCCGTGGTGCTGCTGTATGGCAACACACCAGTGCACATGTCTATCAAAGTTCAGGCTGTAATTCACCAATGCGGGTTCCGACAAATATACCAGGTGCTACCATACAATGCAGACCTATAGCTCTCACAGATTATTTTCTATTTCGATATGTAAAAAAAAAAATCCAAAGGCGGAGGCGCTGTTTAATGATGAAATGAAAAAAGCTGGGATGACCTGATTTGACGAGCAGCCAGAAGAATTGTTTCCCCTGGGGATTAAGCAGTGATGGCCACTAGCTACTTCTACAGTAGTTTAACTATAACAACTAACTACTTCGCGATGGAGTAGTTTAACTAGTACTTCAGCTACTTTTCAGGGGAGGTAGTTAAAACTACTCCTTTAACTACTGCAATATATTTTGACTACATGTCTAACTTCTGAACGTTCTCCCTCAACACCAATCCCATCTATAGTGTTCTTGGACACCTAAACATGCATGAATCACAAGCAGCAATGAAAGTGAAGATTTAGCACACATGCACGGCACTATTGATCTACACCTCCGTTCTCATCAAACAAGTAGCTCAAGGTAAAAGTCGGAAGCACAATCAAAAAAGTACATAAGCAAAAGTAAAGCTTGCGGCAAAATCGGAAGTAGTTGGCGCCTGCCAGTAACCTAACTACTGTAGTTAACTACTCGAAATAGTAGTTTAACTAGTAGTTGCACACTACATTTCTGCAAGTAGTTGGTAACAACTTTTTAACTACAATCAAGTGGTTTAACTAGTAGTTTAACTACATGTAGTTAACTACTGGCCATCACTGGGATCAAGTCGATAAAAGGAAACTGGGGGAAGTGTAATGCGAGATGAGCTGTTGAGTCGGTAAACTGAAAAACACAAATACTTATTTTGACAAGTTGTTTCCTGACAAATTAGGTAAACACTCCTTGTATTACGTTATGCCACCGTATCAGTTATTGTCACCTAAATTGATCTAATCTACCACGAAGCTCTCCAGCAAGTAGGGCATGCTCTCTAGCGTGCGTCTCTTTGAAAGGTCTCCACGCGCAGTGGAAACAGGCGGAGCTTACGAAACGCGATAACGAGCCAGAGAATTCCGCTTTATTCTCTTTTTACCGTCATAGCAAACTACGGCTACGTTGGAACGCTGTCGAACAGAAGGCTTAATCTATATTTCACGTCTCTCTCTCTCTCTCTCTCTTCATGCTGTTAGACGTACCGTCCGTTTTACATTTTCTATATGAGCAACTGACTAAGCCAATATAGTGAAAGCATACATAAATGGTGTGGCAGCCGCTATTAAGATCACGTTTCGCCCTACCGAGACTGTGAACTATTCCCAAGAAAAGTTGCTTTCAGTCCTCCGACTTAGTCATATAGCATAGACCTAATCCTTTTGACATACCGTTGCGTAAATGGTAGAATGAAGGAAGTTGAAGCATGGTAACTTTTCTTTTCTGTCAGAAACATGAATTGGGTATAGGATTGGAAATCTTTCAAAATCACATAAGCTGGTACAGGATAACGACTGCCGAAATTCAACAGGATTATGGTGTTTTGTAACTGTTGTTCCTTTTCTTTTTTCTTTTGTGTTTCACATTAATTTCTTGTAATGCAGCAGGCATTACTATTTTCAAGCCTCACCCAAGAGTGCACGCTGAGGCTGGGACTCTTAGAGTTCAATATGCGACAGCGATCGATGAAGGTCCTGATACTTTTGCAGCGTCCAGAAAACAGTAACTTATAAAGGTCCCACTAACTGCACCAGTTTTCGTTCTGCGTCATCCCAGGGCGTGTTTTAGTGGTTCCGGAAACTACTTGTTGCTTATCTGTTTTCGCGAATGTCCATATGAAGTCGCTGAGTGTAGTACAGCGCAGTACAACGTGTACATGATCTTCGCAGTAACCGTCAGCGACATAGCCCTCACCAGCTCCCGTGGCATAGTGGTTAAGATGATCGCTTTCCACGCCGAGACTGGGAGGTGACACGGGTTGGAATCCGGCCGTGCTGTCTGAGGTTTTCCCTGGGTTTTCCGAAGACTTTCCAGACGAATGTCGGCACAGCTCATAGTGACGTCGGCCCAGGACGCATATTAACTCCCCTGTCCCCCACTACTTCCTGCTGTCCTCTATCCATCTGTCCACGTCTGTACGCCGCTCATAGCCACAGTTGCTTCGCGGCGCTAACACGGAATTAAAAAAAAAAAAGACGTAGCCCTTTTAATATGCCGAGCGATTCCTTCTAAGACGGTGTCGGCCGTTGCCGTTGTGCTACAAGGGCATAAGCCGTAACGGTGGCATATGCATTGCTAACATTTGAACTGCACAACGTGTTTCTCCGTCACGTGACCAGAACCTATGACATTTTGATCAGAAAGTAATCTTCCAAGTTTCGGGTGTCAGACGCGGAGCTTCATCAAGCACATTTCTTTTTACTGCATTCTCCATCATAGCGGGGGCTGGGCACAGTAAGCAAGGGACTGTCGCATCCGTACAGGTCGGTTCCGAAACTGAAGCGCAGTTTGTTTGTCGCCGACAGTAACGCCGAAAAATACGATGCGAACTGGTAGAGTCAGTAGTTCCTGTGCAAATTGATGTAATACATGGAAGGAGGATGCGCTGGATGTTCAGAGTATGCCGGAATTCTCTGTCTCTGGAAATCGGAGAATACGTCAGACGGACATGTCCAGTCAGGGAGCGCCCCTTTGGCGACCTGCAGATCACAGACTCTACCCGACCGATTTAACGCAGGACCTATTTAATGCATAGTTCAATACACACTCAGCGTTCACATGATGAAGGCGAGATGCGAAGTACGGCTGCAAAGACTAGAAGAAGCCAGCTACCCAAAAAGTTGATACCGGACATTCTGAATAGATTAATAAAACCTTAGGATGGGGGCAAAGAAATGTGATGACGGTGATAAGAAAAAATATGGGGTTACCCCATAGGTCAACAAGGATTTAAAAAACAGTGGCAAATAGATTAGTAAGTGTGATTTCGAAGAAAACGTGAGTTTGAGGTCCTTAATACAAAAAAAGTAAATCAAGAAAGAAAGGAAGCAGGAGTGCCATATTAGGAATGAAGATTGGTTCAGAGAATGCAAGGCAGGGGTTGTATACAGACATGTACAAGATACCTTTCAAATAGCAATCTAACGTTTCACGGACCTCCCGCCGTAATCTGGGCGGGAGCTCCGACGTCTGTATGACACTTCCCACAGGTCAACAGGTCCCCGTCAGCCCTGCCAAACGACAACGGGTGGAGAGCCCTTCCTCTGGTGATGCCGACAATCCACAGGCCGTGAATGTTCCCGATAACACCATGGACACTTCGGTACCGGCAGCTCCTCAGCAGACAGATGAGTTGAACGATGGAAACCTCGCCACTTCTCATCATGACTGGTTCACCACAGTCACCTGCAGGAAGAACCGAGCCGGCGGTATTCCCATACTGTTTCGACCAGCAACTAGTGACTACTCCTTCTGGAAGGTCAACCCTAATGTATTCGCCAGCGAAACACGCCTGCTAGCCCAACAACAGGTTATACACCACCGTTTCCACCGAGATGGATCTCTCTTCGTCTCCGTCCAGTCTCAAGCGGCTGCCCGCAATCTTTTGTCAGCTCAGTGTTTAGCTGGAATCCCCTGTATCCCCTACAGTACGTCAATCGTACGCCAGAGATATGGGTAAGGTTTATGCGGTACCTAAGGAATACTCCAATGACGATCTCGTTCTCTACCTGAAAGACGCAGGGGTTATATCGGCCAGGCGACAAGTTCGGCACTCCATGGCAGAAGATGGCGGAGATGTGTTCACCCCGTTACCTAGCGTCATCCTAACTTTTCAACCCACAATCCCTCTTCCACACCGAATTGCCCTCGGGTTTCAGACCTTCATCGTTCAAGAATACATAGAAGGTCCCCATGCAGTGCTATAAGTGTCAACGCTTTGGCCATCTTGCTCGAAATTGCAGAGGTGCTACTAGGTGTGGCGTATGCGCTGGGCCTCACCACCGATCTGACTGCAACAATAAGAGAGAGCCAAATTGTGCCAACTGTAAATCCGGCCATCCTGCATCCTTCTCTTTATGTCCCGTGAAAGCCGCCGCCACAAAAAGACATCAAGACCGTATATTACGCCTTCCTCCTGACGCTCCCAGGGGCGGCAGTGCCACCGTCACGCCTCGTACGGATGACCACGACTTTCCTACACTCCCACCCCGGTCTTCACAAGGCGAACGGAGGTTGCAGAACGCCACCGCGACGAAGCCCATCAGCACTAGCCACCCGACACACCGGGGTCCCTCAAGGCAGATTACCCGCACTTACGCCAGTGTAACAGACCCATCAGTCATGAGACGACAGTTGGCACCACCAACCACCGAAGCTGTCCCCTATCTGACACTCTTCTCTGCTGTGCTCACGGCAGTCAAGGCAATTGTCGCTGCCTTTCCTGGTGCGTCGCGACTGCCCGAGGTTCAAGCGCTTTTGGCATTGGAGGCATTATCGTTCTCTCTGCATAATAGAACTGTATAGAAAGGCCATCGCGATGCAGTGAAATCCTCGCAGCCTACGTAAGAAGCTCCCAGATTTTAAATATCATCTTTACCAGTACAAGTTTCCTTTCATAGCTGTATGCGAACATGGCATGGATGCAGCACATCGCGTTATTGGTTATCGATCTCATCAATCCTCTGAGAGCAGAACAGCGTTATACATTCGTAATGACCTCGTTGCTGCTCCCATAGGGTCAGTTTGTCATCGATCTTATGATTGTGTCTCCTGTAAGATCCGCCTTGGGAACATGCTGTTAACCGTTGTCAGTATCTATCTACGTCCCGCGCCCTAGGTTCCGTGGGCTGACCTCCACCGCTTGTTCAGTTCACTGGAATCCTTAGCTCTTGTACGGGTAACTTCAATGCTCATCATACGGCCTAGGGAAGCCGTAGAACGGATGGACAGGGGAGGAGATTGTTAGAAGCAATGAAGACTGCTCACATGTGCCTCCTAAATAGCCGTCAGCCAACTTATATGCGATCACCAACGTCACTCGATGTCCTGGATCTTTCCTGGTGCTCAGCAGACATAATTCGCTACGTGTCGTGCGCTACCGATGTCGACACCCGAGGTAGTGACCACTTTCCCATCTATATTTCGCACGAAAGACTGCCTCTGTCACCCACTACTGGACTGATCCCTTTTACGAACTGGGCACTCATTCGTGCTGGCCTCCGAACATCTGTGCACACCGGCATGTCCTCAGAGGCCCTCTTGCAAGGCATTCGTTCCGCCATGCAGGACGCGGTGGTCATGTGTAAACGGGTCGCAGGTCACGTCAGGCATTCTCCAGCAATTAACCACCTCAGAGCATTATGTCGCCGAGCCGAGAGAACGGCCCGCCGAACTGGGCAGCTTCGTGATATTGTGGCGTACCGCCGGATGAAAGCTAAAGTAACACGAGAACTTAAGAAAGAGGACCGGGAGCGCTGGCCTAAGTTTTGTCAACACCTTTCACCATTTGACCCCGCCACAAAGATATGGAGGACAATTCGAGCTCTGAAGGATGCGCCCCCACAAAATAATCCTCTCGCCGCATTCGCTATCCTTAAGGGTGTAGACGAAACCACGCTCGCGACAGATTTCTCCGTCGTCCTAACGACACCAGCGGCTGCCTCAACGTCTGCAGTACACAACAGTTTCGTTCCAAGCCTGCAGGCAGAAATCCACCAAGACTGGCCCCGTCCACCGGAGGTTATGGACCGCGACTTTACTCTAATTGAGCTGAAGACCGCGTTGAAACTTGTCAATGTGCGATCGTCCCCGGGACCAGATAAAATCACTTACGCCGCCCTGCGAAACCTTGACGAGCCGTCACTCCAAGCTCTCCTTCATGTTTAGAATACGTCTTGGCGACAGGAATCCGTCCCATCTACTTGGAAGGAGGCTTTACTTGTTCCAATCCTGAAACCAGGCAAACCCCCAAATGCCCCATCCTCCTTTCGCCCGTGATGCTCGTGCTCATCGGCGGATCGTTATATCGGTCTTCCTGGACATTAAGCGCGCCTATGATACCGTCTCGCACATCTGTGTCCTCCAAGGGTTGCGGTCTTTTGGAGTATCTGGTCGACTTTTCAGCTGGCTTCACGATTTCCTTACCGACCGAACTGTCGCTGTCCGCACATCCCACGGCCATAGCCCCAAGCACCCTGTTCATCAAGGCATACCCCAAGGAAGCATTCTCAGTCCTACACTTTTTAATGTGGCAATGGCAGGACTTAAATCGATAGTTCCACGCAAGGTAGCATTTTCCGAGTATGCTGATGACGTTGCCCTTTGGACAGTAGGCAAGTCACGACCAGCCCTTCAGCGCCGTTTACAGCAAGCCTTAAACAACGTTCATTTGTACCTTACGCAACTTGGAATGGACCTTTCGCCCGAAAAGTGCGTCGAGCTCCCTTTCACCCACAAGGCTATGAGTAATTTCCCTCTTTGGGTTGGTGCACGGAGGCTCGAGCCTGTGCGTTCCCATCGCTTCCTTGGTGTGGCCCTGGGCTCGCCACATCAAGCACCTTGAAACCAAAGTGCAGCGATGGCTTCCTGCCATTCAACAACTTTCTGGCTGCGCCTGGGGCTGTGATGAACGCTCCCTCTTAGCCGTTCACGCGGCGTTGGTGAGGGCGACTGTGCTTTACAGCCATCCAGTCTTGCATAGGGTTTCTACAACATCGTTAAATATCCTTCGGACCCTGCTCGCCCGAAGCCTTCGTCGCTGCCTTGGCGTTCCAAGAATGGCTGAAACACGGCAAGTCCTGGCTGAAGCTGGAGCACTCCCGATGGAGGTCCTGGGTGAGCGGGAAACGGCTCGACACTTCCTACGTTTGCGTGCGCACGTTCCCCGTCACCCACTCCTCAGGAAAATTCGATACCGTCATGAAAGTGATTTTCATCGCGTGGCGCAGAGGACACACCACGCTCTCACCAGCTTCACACCTAGGACTGTCACACCGCCGAACGCCCCCTGGTCTATGCCTGTGCCGCCCACCTTCGCACGTCTTTCTGGCCTCCAGGTCCGCCGAGCTCAGGTTCCCCCTCAAGTCTTTCGAGCCCATTTTTATGCTCTCGTAGACGCGAAGTTTTCCACCTCTACCGCCCCTTACACCGATGACGCATCTCGAAATGGCAAGTCCGCGTCAGCATTTGTCATCCACGACGAAGGTGTAGTTCAAGGCTGTCGCCTTTGGCATTGTACATCATCCACAGCTGCGGAACTCTACGCCATACTTTTCTTTTTGCAGCACATCGTTCCTCCCCCCCCCCCCCCCCGGAATTGGGTGGTCTTTACATACTCAGGATCTGCGCTGCAAGCAATTGAAAATTCTGGCATACGAGGCTCCTCCGCTCCGTTGGTTATGGATGTGTTAACCGCTTACAAACGTGTCTACGAAGCAGGACATAGGCTCGCTCTCCAATGGGTTCCCGCCCGTTGCGGTGTCGAAGGCAATGAACTGGCGGACAGCGCCGCCGAAGCAGCACTCTCGTCTCGGACACGGACGGGTATTGCACTACTGAAAGGCGATCGACGGTCCATACTTCGAAGGCTTGTGACTCCTTTGGCTATCCGCCAACGGACCGCTGACATACCACCCCCCGCCATGCTGAGCAGAGTTGACCCAGCGCTCGCTGTCCGCATGCCGGCACATATCTCTCGTCTAGACGCCTGATTAGTTCATCGAATGCGCCTCTCCGCCTCCCTCAACCAGCTAGACTCCCGCCTCCTCTCCCTCACAAAATTGCTTGGTCCCTGGCCGCATCCAGCTCACCAACGCTCTGCCCTCAAGGCTCTGTTCGCCTTTTTGGACGCCACAGGACTCCGATCCTCATTGTAACGGACCCATTGCTTCATTCCCCGCTTCACCTCCAGCCATGGGGTAGAGAGTATCGCCCCCGGCGATGAAACTCCCCACCCATCATCCTGAAATAAAGTTGTTGTTGTTGTACAAGATACCCGAAAAAGTATCTAATATAAGATAGCAAATACTACCAAAATTAATTTTCGTAATTACCGTAATTAAGTTAGAGAAGCAGATACCTTCGAAAGTATTTAAGATGCACTTAAGATACTTCGGTAGGCATCGTGGGAAAACACGTGAACGTGAGTTTCACGCACGTTTGCGTTTGAAACACCTGAGTCTGATGTCTTCCCGATCGAAAGCATCTTCTTGGGTAAGCAAAGCTTGCATTTGACTGAAAACTTATTGTCGGTTTCCGAAACGTGTTCGAAAAATGTCCGAAGGTGGGTGAATCAACACGCGGGGAGTGAACACGCCTCCTTCATTGGTTCCATCCTGCCAACTGCCAACTCCAGCAGAATGACCTCTTTATGTCCCTAAATACAAAAGCCCCAACAAGGCCTGCGGCAGTCATGACCAAGCTGTCATGCATTACAAAGAGAAAGAGTAGAATCTTGCCAAAGTATGGGAGTCCTAGAAGGTTAGAACTTTTAGGTCAGAAGTCTGTTACATCATAAAATCCTTGATATTGAATTTGGATTTTCTAGAAAGGTCAATGCAAGGGGTCGAATGGACGCGGGAATGGAAACTCCCGGAGAGGAAGCATGTCAATGTAAAAGAGAGAGAAAATGGAAAAATTGAGAGGCGATCCAAAAAGTAGTCAGAGTAGGTACCACAAATAGTATTTCAAATACATAATCTTAAATACAATACTCTAAATCAGGGTGTGGAACCGAACCCGAACCGAAATTTTCACAACACTGTTCAACCCGAACCGGAGAAGAAGCGGAAAAATAATAGCGGTAACCGGTTCACAACGAAACGGGGGGGAGGGGGGGATATGTTTATTATATAAAAAAAAAAAGATAGGAGGGAAGGCGCTACGGCGGCTTGCTATTCCCAAGAAAGAAAAGAAAAAGAAAGGCAACAAACAGAAAAACAAACACGAAATTGATAACAGTTCACCCAGAATGCCACAGATCCGCAGGAACTGAACAAGTGCCTTTGTCACCTGGCTATGTTGTGTGTGTGTGTGGGGGGGGGGGGGGCTATATTTATTAGACCAAAGGAAAAAAAGGGCGGAAAGGTCAGCCAAACGGGACGTCGCCTTGCTATTCCGCAAAGAAAAAAGAAAAAGAAATGAAAGAATAATAAAATAAATAAGCAAGAAAGGAAAAGTATTAGGAAAAAGGATAAACTAGCACACGGTGCAAGAAGGATGAGAAGACGACGCGCCTCTGCTGCCGCGCGCTACTGCGCCTTGCCCTGGCAGCCAGATCTACCGGCACCGTCCTAGCGTGAGGCCACGCACATCTGCCCGCTGGGACATTCCATCATCGCCGGTCAGTTCTCGTGTAGAGGAACACCACCATCTCTACATTTGGTGACCCGAACAACGAACACCATGTTCGGCGTAATTCGGCCTTCATCACCCTAAATTTTTCGGCAAACCAGAAGGCGAACCACCTTCTGGCAGACAAATCGCACCGGGACCCCAGTTCCACCTGGGACACGCAAAGAGAACACAGGGAGTTCAGTTTACGGCCTCCACCTGCTTCAAGATGGTCATCCTCTGGCGACAAACAGCATCCACGCTTACGCACCGATCTCGGTACTGTCGCCCACTCACATTCCCAGAAATGCGGGACACAGCTTCTTAAAGTTGGCTTGACCGGCGTACTCGCTGCCCTCCATTGAATCAATGCATTATATCTGGTTTTGTTAGAATATCTGTTCACCCTGTGCTTTAGAAAGAAACCACCACACACGGGTGTTGCTGCGAGAGGCCCTTCGATGGCGTACTAGTGGAATGGAAGCGCATGAGCGTCACAGTTTTGTTCCTGGAGGACTTATTTTCGCCGTGTTGACTTCTTGGCAGAATGCACTGGTTTGCTATTTTTGTTGTACTTGGTCAAAACAATGGGTTCTCCACAAAATGCGCATGTAAGACATCAAAGTTGACCAAGCCGAGTGGGCTAATGCGTCCGCTCGTTTGTGGTAACCAAGGTCGTGCTGTAGACTGGGAGGTGGTGGGTTCGCGTGCTGTAGACTGGGAGGTGGTGGGTTCGTATCCTACCGCCGGCTGTGCTGTGTGAGGTTTTCCCCGGGGTTTCCGAAGACTTTCCAGACGAATGTCGGCACAGTTCCCCCTGAAGTCTGCCCAGGACGCATACTAACCCCCTTGTCCCCCACTCCTTCCTGCTGTCCTCTCTCCGTCTGTCCGCGTCTGTACGTCGCTCATAGCCACAGTTGCTTCGCGGCGCTAACACGCAATAAAAAAAACGTCAAAGTTGAATTTGTCTTGTGCGCAACTGTGGGACGCTCCAATTTTGTTCCCACGACAAAAGAAATGTTGACGGGCTCAGTGTGGCTTGCGTAGCGTCTGTACCTTAATTCCTGAATGCGATATCAACGGGCTGTCCCATTTTGTCGCCGTATTATGTTAATGTGCAGCAGTTTTCAATGAGTTGTACATAATGTAAATATTGTTATTCATTTATAGTGCTACTGAACACTAACGAGACCAGGCAACAACATGGCGGTGGAATTGCCAGGTCAGAGCGAGAGCTCGGGCTGAGCGAGGCAAGGCTATTTATTATTCGCGCCTTGATGTGATGGCGCTGACAATGCCGCCACAGGGCCTCCCCCCTAGCCAAGCGCTGGAAGCTGGCGAATAGAAACGAGCTTGGGAGCCCAAGTGACTTGTCGGGGCGGCCTGAGTCGGGGAGACAGCCGAGGAGGCGATGGTGGGGGAAGAGTAGTTGGAGTAGTGAGCGGACAGCCTGCCGTGGAGGGTGAGTCGTACAGTAGCTCCACGGAGGAGGGCGGCAACGGTGGTACAGCGTCGACGTATGCCGGCTTAAGCCGTTCTAAGGCAACAGTGTCCTCGCGGCCGTTCAGCTGAATGGTGTAAAAGTTGGGTGAACGGCGTACTGGATGATGGCCTGATGATACCAAGTTCAAGCATGTGGTCAAATTCTGCCTTTGCCACGCGGAACTTTTCGGGTGCGAGGCGCCGCGGGCGGAAGTGAACTGGTGGGCCACGGGTGGAAACGTGGTGAACAACGTCGTGTTGTACGGGTTTCGTCCAGTCGGGTGGTTGAGTCAACGCAGGGAAATCTCTCGGGATAGAGGCGAAGGGGACGTCCGGCGCAGTGCAAGATAGTACTCGGGATGGTGGTGCAGGGAGGTTAAGGCCGCAGACTGACAGGGACGTTGAGCGATCAATGAGGCGCCTGCCGTTGACGTCAACGAGCAGCTTGAAACTGTTGAGAAAGTCTGCTCCGAGAATTGCTTGGGTGACGTCGGCGACAAGAAAAAGCCACCTAAACTCTCTTCGGAACCCGATGTTGAGGGTTAGAGACCGTTAGCCGTAAACGGGTATGGTAGAGGCGTTGGCGGCTCTTAGGCTGAAGCATTGCTGTCGGGGTTGGCGTGAAAATTTGTCGGCGGGTATGACGCTTACTTCCGCGCCCGTGTCAACGAGGAAGCGCATCCCGGTGGTACGGTCAATGATGTGGAAAAGGCTGCTGCTGGTGGACTCGGGCGCGCTTGTCGTGGAAAGGGTTTTCGGCTGTCGCGACCACGAGCAAGGTAGGAGGCAGCGTTGTGCATCGGCGCCGAAACGGTGGTGGTAGTGACAAAGTCTGCTGGAGGTTCGGGAGCAGGAACGCGCAGGAACCGATGGGGAGTCTGCGCGATGGTCAGCGCGGCAGGAAGTTGATGATCTTGGTCTGCATAAAAGGTTTGCGACCAGCTGGGTAAGGTGACGAACCTGCTGAGACAAGGCGTGGGCGGAGCTTTCGAAGCTGACCTGGGAAATAGGCGGAGCGGGCAGTTCCGAGAAGCCGGAGGAATTGACGACTGCCATGTCCAGGTCCGTCAGGTATTGTCCAAGGTATTGTTCGGGTCACCACCGTAGTGCTACTGAACACTAACGAGACCAGGCAACAACATGGCGGTGGAATTGCCAGGTCAGAGCGAGAGCTCGGGCTGAGCGAGGCAAGGCTATTTATTATTCGCGCCTTGATGTGATGGCGCTGGCAATGCCGCCACACATTCACTCATGTCATTCTTGTACGTAGCGCCATGATTCATAATAAGCGGTGGAAAAAAAAATGGTAGTGTGAGCTCAGTGGTGAAGACGTTGGTCGCAAACTTCGACGGTCTTGGTTCGGTCTGCGTAGTTTTCTTTTTCCTTTCATTATTTTTTTCTTTTTCTTTTTTTTCTTTTTTTTTTTTTTTGTAGAGGGACTTATGAGAGTAACGACAGGGCAAGAGCGTCAGAGTTTCGGCTTAATAATGCCATACTGGATCTATATCATACTGCATGGCGTTCGGTTTGATTGAGTTGCGGTAATGCTGTGCGATCGCCTGTGCACTTAATATGTGAATAGCAGATGACTTTCCCTTGCACTCAGACTTACTTTACCGTTACAGGAGTCCCCGTTTTGCACAGTGCCACGCGTGTTCGTTGTAGTGTAGATTATTGTCCATCACTTAACATAAATTTTGAACTTGTGGCTTAAACGTTCTTTCTTGCCTATGAAGTCGAGGTCGATGTGACGACGGAACCAATTATGCGGGCCAACTTTGACGCGCTCTAGTGGTAAGGGTATTTAAGATAAACGAATTTCCACACGTGTTTGTTGTAGTGTTGATACATGTCAATCATTTACCATAAATTTCGGACCTGTGGCTTAAATGTCATTTGTTCCCTGTCAAGGCGAAACTCATCAAATTTTCATTCATCGAGATAGATGTGGCTTCTGAGTCCTCGTGAAAGCCAACTTGGACGCGCTCTAATGGTGAAACTAAATAAGATGCACAAAGTGCCACGCATATTTTTTATAATGTAGATGATCGTCAATTCTTTAACATAAATTTCGGCCCAAGTCTCATTACGGCCGAAAGTCTCATTACGGCCGAAAAACCTTTAATCCCCAAGTGTCTCGTTACGGCCAAAGTCTCAATACGGCCGAAGGTAGTCTCATTACGGCCGAAGATGTCTCATAACGGCCAAAAAGAAAAAAGAAGCATCCACCATATTAGCTGTGTATATACTGTGTTTTATGCTTTCCAAAATGTGTCCGAGGCGGTGTGCCCCCACGGCTTGTGTCACACACAATGGTTCATGCACACAATATTGTGACAGTGTTTCATGCATCCCTCGTGAAAAATGTTTTTATTGTCATATGTGTCACACGATATTTGTATGTGTTACGCCATTTTCTCTCAGTATTCAAGCAACATCCTACTCGTTGGTTCTGTGAGCGAACTGTGTGTGTGTTCTGAAAAGTACTCCACAAGGGAGCCCACTGGGAGCTCCAGGAGCCATATGACCTATGACCATGATCTTCTCCCCCACTAGCTGCCTTCTACAATTTACGTCCACCTGAAATTGAAAAAAAGTACATAAGGCACAGAACAAAATGACATATGCTTTTGTTTGATGATGACCATGAGACATATGCTGTCAAGCAGACTTTTTTTTCCATATATTCAAAACATATTCAAGAATTATGAACAACAATGACAATTACGTCATAATGATGCAGCTGCATAGCCAGGAAAGTATTTCAGGAGGTGTTTTATGAGGCTTGACATGGGGTGGAGGAGTCCCCCTCGTCAGTGCTTTACCCAGACCCCCCTACAGCCCCCTAACTTTTTTGCCTGTGCACCCCCTACAGGGGGTGCCCTTGTGATTTCAGCTTCAGATACGTCTGTAATGATATGTTAAGCTGTAATGACGTAACTATAATGATGACCTCCCCCCACAATTTTTTCCAACACCCCTCTCGTGCTTGGGTTTCTGGATAAACCACTGCCCCTCGTTCATTTTCGTGGGGCACTACATTAGGGCTTATGCCACTGCACTGATGTCACAATGTTATAAGTGTGTGTCACTCTGGGCATTCGGAATTCCTCTAAGCTACAATATGTAAATTCAGAATACCCGAAGGGTAAGCATCAGATGTTACCTGCAGGCTTCATGCTGAAACGCGTGTACGCAAAACACTTCCGCCGTGGTGGGCGACGTCGTTAGTGTAATCATACACGCAAGACAATTGCGGGCACATGGAGTAGTGGCAGCAACCTGAAAACGATACATTTTCTTGTTATATATGAGTAATCAAAAATATACATTCCCATATGTTTCGTTTTGTCGTTTGCAGGAAGTGCTAGTAAGGGAACAGCACTTGGTTGGTCACATGCAAGCCACAATGCGGAAGGTGCCGATATTTCGATTACGCGATCAAAAATTAAAAGTCTACAACCATGCACACTTCCCCATGCAACTACTTCCCCAGCATCGTGAGACACGACACCCATGACATGACACCATGTATTCACGTATAATGTAATGTGAAATGACAATATGACATGCAGGAATGAAAAAGATGCCAACATACCTGTAATCCAGTGTCCCATAAGCTTGATTCGATTTTCTGGCAGCTACCATGAATAGCAAATGCACGATTCACAAGTTTCGTTTCGCCATTTTCATTGCTGTTAATTTCGCAAACGCCAAGCAATCCCCACGTGACCTCCTTTGGATCAGTGAAAAGTGAAAATTACTCGCGTCATAAACATATATGTTCATCTCAGCGCAAATCACGTTTTGCATGCTATAGAAGGGAGGGGGGATAAATACTCTTCCTTTCGTGTTTTGATATCTTGTTGTTTTGCTACTCTCACTTTGGAGTTCGGATGGTGTCTAGCAACGTTGGGTACCTCGTTTCTTGTGTGAGCGAGTGGTTGCTGTTTACGACGTGTTCATATATCGATTTGTAGTGCTGTAATGTGCAAATTAGCGGACTTTATAGCGGCTCTCTATTTTCCGTCGTTGTCTTTCGAGCAGCGCCTGTTGTTCCGGTAAAAATCGAGTTGAATGAATCGCCACAACCCCAACGTATATCGCGCAGTGTTGACCAAGACCAAGTCCAGCAGGAATTCTGGTGAGTAACGCTTTCGTAGATTGTCTGGATTAGTAGTGTGCTGTCCACACATAGTTGGATTCTCATACGAGTAATTTAAATGAATCAAAACAGCCGAAGTGCCTGTAATAGATGTAACTCGGTATCTGTTCGTAGGTTTGCGTTGTTTCTAGTTGGTTGCGCGTTTAGGAACAACAAATTTATTCGAAGACGATAAGATACCGACAATGCATCACCGTACAGCAGCATTTACTCGTATCGTTGTGAGCCATATTTAATTTGTTAAAATTTGCCGCCGTATTTCTTCAAAAATAAAAGCGCAAGTCGGCGTACTTGAATTGATCTCCTTGAACTGCTTACGTCGAACGTCTGCAAATATTGTACTCATGTGCCTTCGCGCACCATACTAGGCACAAAAGCATATCTGATTAGAATAAATACTTCAAGAGGAAGTCATTCAAATACATTGTTATTTATAGCTGGTTTTCCATTCCAGGCATGGTATGTGGCTGCACGGAGGATTCCGAAAAAGAAAAACAACAACATGGCTAATAGGATGTTGCTGCCCAGGGAGTCCTGGCCGAAGAGGTGAGCTGTTAAGATCATCATAAGGTTTTGTTGTGAAGTGAGAAATTTTGTAGTAGTGCACGAATGTTAATTAATGCACTACCTTTATAAAAAAGAAACCAGAAATGGAAAGTTATGCATGCATCATTTCATGAATTGTAATGTATCACTATTTGATATTCACATGTTTCCATTAAAGGAATGCACTACTGAACCTATATTCATATCATGGTCATGCCTGTGTTTACCTGTCACATTTTAAGGCTTGTCATTCTTTTGTCTAGATGAAGATTTATGTTAACCTTGTATGAAATAACAGACACGTATCAACACATGTGCAGCTTGTGCACATTAAAACCAGCCATGTAGAGACAAATGCTTGTGTGTGTTTTTTTTGTTTTTTTTTATATTCTAGCCTATTCATGGTTGCTCTTCCCTTCTTGCAGGTTTACTCATTCCAGAAGCAAGAATTGTACAATTGTAAGGCGAATGGAAATAAACTGACATCGACTGAGATAGGTGTTCCGTCTTGGCCAGTGACTGTAGGATGGCTCCAAAAGCGTCACAACAAAGCCAATATTCATCTAGCTCTCTACAAGTATCTAACTCCACATAGTAGCCTGCTTCACAGCAACATCAACACTACCTTGTGGGAGTACACATTACACAATATGTTGCATTGTGCTGTGGTATGATAACATACCGTTTGTCTCGCAATATGTGTATATAAATATGATAAGGGCCCTAAGGGCACAGTGCATGCCTTATACCCTGCTGAATATATATCCATACCTGGCTGCGACATTGCATATCAATGCAGGTTACAATACACATTTTCACATTTGGCCGTTATGAGACATCTTCGGCCGTAATGAGACTGCCTTCGGCCGTATTGAGACTTTGGCCGTAATGAGACACTTGGGGATTAAAGGATTATCGGCCGTATTGAGACTTTCGGCCGTATTGAGACATCGGCCGTAATGAGACTTCGGCCGTAATGAGATACAATCTTTCGAAGATAACATCGCAGGTAACATCTTAAACGTCCTTTGTTCCCTGTAAAGACACAATTCATGAAATTTTCCTTCGAGGTCGACGACGGAACCAATGATGCGGGCCAGCTTTGACGCGCCTAATGGTAAAGGGAATTAAGTTGAATAAATTCCCACACGTGTTTCTTGCAGTGTAGATACATGTCAATCATTTAACATAAATTCCGCACATGTGGCTTAAACTTCCTTTATTGCCTGACTCGCCAGATTTTTCGTTCTCATGCAGCATTGCGCAAGGCCGTAATCTCCTTACAGGTGAACTCGTTCTAGATAACAAAATAATGAATATGTTAACAATACCATGCGTGCTTATTCTCATGTATACAGGGTACGTGACGTAAAACTGACTAAGTTTTATTAAATCCGCGATTTAATTTTTTTTTCTCAAAGTCATTGAATATATCTATTCCGGACGGGACCTACTCAAAGGTGGTGGTGTATCAGCAGATAACGCAGCCGTCAATTCACTTTCGTGATTAATCTTTATAATTAATGAAAATACGTTGACTACGTAACGTCAAAGATGTAGAACACAACCCTGAGGGACCTACCCCTCAAGAACCGAAACCACAGCGCCTTTTTTGCGCTCTAAAAAAATGTGCGAAAATACAAAATAATTGAGCACTGTGCGGGTTTTGCGGCCAATTTCTCCTCTCGCTGTCTCGGTGTCACCCCTTCTCAACTGACATCAGGTTGTTCCCGAAATCACGGAACAGCCCGCTTTGTCCCTGGAAGTGAGGGAAATAGCGATGCCGTTTCTCAGTCAACATTATCATAAAACATGCCGTATTTGATTTTCTTTCCGTTGTTATCTCGCTTAATCTCTAACACCTCACAACACAGTTCGCGATTTGATGTGATAAACGTCACGCACTAAAACTACCAATGCATTACTGTAAAAAACCTGGCAGATAACAAAAATGAAATCACCGATTCTGCTGCTCAATAAGTGTCATCATCATCACGTTGTATCAGATTTTAACGAAAAAAAAAAAAAACAAGGTCGCTAGGAAGGGGGGGGGCATGTTTTGAGGGGCAGCGTGACGTCAGTGTTGTCAAGCGGTGACAGTGAGAGTTATAGGAAAAAGCGGCCGCAGAACTCGCGCAACGGATAGTGCATTTTGCTCATTTTTTAAGGGCACAGAAAAGTGCTCCTGTTCCGATTCTTGCTGACTAGACTTCTCAGGGTAGCGCTCTACAAATATGGAATTGGGCGCTCAACTTGTTTTCGAGAATTATGAAGATTCATTATAAAAGTAATCAACGGCTGCACTAATTAGTGATACACCACCACCATTGAGCAGGTCCCGTCAGGAATACATATATTCAACGACTTCCGGAAAGAAAAACAAACCGCGAATTTAATAAAATTCTGGTCAGTCTCAAGTAACGCACCTAGTATATATGTACTAGTAGATCATTCACTCTAGTTTCAGGCATGTGGCTTGAACACCCTTTGTTCCCTACTGATGCGGAACTCATCAAATAGTCCCTTTTGAGGCTTCGCGCAAGGGCATGCAGGTAGTCATTTCAATTGGAAGCGCTGCAGGTTACACTCGCCATATCAACAGGCTTTTAGGTGTTGTGATTTTAATAGTGTTTCCGATATTTCAGTCATTCCCAGAATTGCCCCTCCTCAAGTTGACTTGACCGGCGTACACCCTGCCCTTCATTGAAGCTAAGCATTTCACCTGGAATATTCTTTGTCCCTCAGCTTTAGAACGACGTGTAAACATTTAGGTATTCTATGGTATTATTTATATTAAATAAGTAAATAAGTATTAGGTATTATGGTTAACATTTAGGTATTATTTGGGTATCCTATGAGGGACCCACGATGGTGAACAACTGGAATGGAAACCCAAGCGCGTCAGTTTCTTTTTTTTTTCCCCTTTTTTCTTGTTGTTGTTCCTGTGGTACTTATTTTCGCCATTTCAATTTCATTGGCGTGTCTTTGTGCTTGCATTATCGAGAAAGCAATGTGTTCCCCACAAGGTGTTGTCCTCTTCGAAAGCGTTCATGTCATGCACGGAAGGTGAACCTGTCTTCTACGGTTCCTTTAGTGCAACTGCAGTGTGCCCAGACATGTACGTATCTTGAGTATTGCACAGTCGACCCGCGTTTATCCGGACTTCATTTATACGGATCCTGCGCTATCCGGACAAAAAAGCATGGTGACGGATTTCTCCCCATGTATTTCTCCCTCGTTTACCCGGACTTCAGCTTCCGGACTCGGACGAGAATTCAAGGGAACAGAAGTGGGTAATACCAAACAATCGGCTTCAGTTATCCGGTTATTGTCCAGGAATGACATTTGGCCCACACCTAGTCAAGCGAGGTCGAGAACCCTGGTCGTGGCCTTCTTTTTACTGACACAAAGACCGTATTGCTAGGAAGAATTTTCTCCCTTTCCGACTTCGCACGTTACACAAAAGTAATCCACTGAGCAGTCTGGTCATTTCAGACTGAGAAGGTCCGCAACGAGGACCCCTGCGCTGCAACCATAGATGACGACATCGTTAGTGTTGTCGCTTCCGATAGTGTTCAAGAAGAATCAGATGATGAAAGCATGGATGCACCAGCTGTGACGGTAGAAAATGCGCGGGCTGCACTGAGAACAGCTCTATTATTTTTCGAGCAACAGAACAATGTTTCGCAAGCCAATGCCATTCGCAAAGGTTTTCAAGAACTGGATGCGTGTATTAGAATGAAACAGATGCTAATGGATAGTTTTCTGTGTAATGGTCAATAAAGGTGTCCTTTTAGGATCACTCTGGATTTTCGTGTTTCACTTATCCGGTTCCCCCGTTATCCGGACATTTTCACAGGAAACGAAGCCGTCCGGATAAACGCGGGTCGACTGTATTTTAAATACAGTAATTTAAATACTTTTTTCAGTATTTTGTATCTTGTTAATTACTTTTCAAGAAATGTATCTTGTAATCTATTTTTTTTCGGAAGTGCCCTGTCGTTTCCCTTATCCTCCTCATATCGATGCCAGGTCAGGGTAGGGCAGTCAAGAGATGACCTGACAATTTTTGTTCTCTCTGCGTGTACGGAGTAGCTGGACACATGTTAATCCTCCTGGGTGTTCTATACTCATGCGTGGAATGGGATCCCCTACAACTCTCCTGTGACCCAGAAACAAAGCGGGACTTTTACCTCTGGCCGGTTTCCATGCAAGAAGAGGCTCTCAGGTCGATGGTCTCACCGCTTCTGGAATTCGGTGAATTCCGGACCTGCTTTTGGGATATGCCATTGACCTGAGTGCTGACCTCCTTCAGTTTTGAAAGATACCATGTAGTGAGACGATTTCTAAGGGTTGTTTTCAGTCACTGTTGGCTGCGCGCATGATCACATCTCTGGATGGAGCCCCACACGAAGGTTGCGCCTTTACTTCCTTGGCCTTATCTGCATGAGGTCCTATTTCGAATGCGTTGCCGAAACAGAGAATAACGGCTATAAAGGCTATCGTGGTGTCTGTTCTTTATGCCGAGTACGAAAGTATCTTGTGAGTATCCTAATTACTTTTCAAGTATTTAGTATTATACTCTAAATACTTTTATTCGTAAGTAAGTTGTACTGTATTTCAAATACATTTTCGCTGATGTATTCTGTATCTTATTTCAAATACTTTTTTGCGGTATTTTGTACATGTCTGACTGTGTGCCCCAGTTTTTGCCTTCTTTTCTTTTCTTTTCTGCGACGAAAGAAGTAAGAACTACTCAGTGTGCCTTCCGAAGCGGTTGCGTCGGGGTACCTCACGATGACAACATTCTGGGCTGTTGGTTCAGTGGTCTCGATTCTAGTTTTCATGTTCCCTGGTTCGATTTGAAGGTCATGCCTTTCTTCTTTTTTATGAAGAGAGTTTTGAGATTACGGCAAGGCAAAGGCGTCACAATTTTCTTCCTGGATGGCTTAGGATGGCTGGATTAGGCACGTGTTTGCAGCATGCCACGGTGTTAACACTGCAGAACAACAGCAGAGAGAGCATCTTTAACCCCTACTTTTACAACAGCAAGGCGCGTGCAGTCGAGATTCTTGTTTCTCTTTTTAAATTTTATTTGTTCATCCTTAAGAATGTGCTCTTGTTCGCACTCACAAGGCTTTTCATGCATTTTAATCAAACTGTCATATCAAGTAATGCACGTCCCACGGAGACTGCGGATTAAGCATTACAGTGCTTCCGACGAGTGAGAAAACTTGTACTTGCATCCGTGTTTTTCTTTAGCGCTTCTCGCATATTACAAAGTACCTTCATATAGGACTGCGAGGACTGTCGTTACTGGCTAGTTGAAGTATCTTATTTCACGTTATCAATAGCAAGCGCATAAAAGCAGTTTTAGCAGACGGTTTGTAAGGTTATCATGCTTGCCGCGCCAATTTGCAGTTATACAAGAGTCAGAATCTTATCCACTGATTGGTCCAGGCAAGCCACGTTATATGAACGGTTTCCTAAAATTATCTATCGTGTTCACCCATTTTATAATACAGCGAATCAGACGCCCATAAGAATCCCAGAAGAATGGCGATTATCTGCGAGAAACATTACTCTTGGTGCGACGAAAGGAAACTTTGATATGACGTCCGTTGGCCTACGATCTCATCACCACAGTTTGCGATTACATCTCTCTCCCTTTTGTCTTTGACTCTGGCCCTTATTTATATTACTTATATAATTACCAATTACCTTACTTATATAATTACCAATCACTTTTTGTGTAGAACGTGACTCTGCTGCCACTTTTAGATGTTCTGAAAATAAGCGCTCTTCCGCTTGATTTTTATTTTTCTAGGGGAGGGCGTTGGTAACCGACAAACCTTCTTGATGGTGCCGGGAAGAGACTGTAACACGCAAAATTTGGAATTAAGCATTGAAATGTCCTCATGATAAGGGCAAGAACAAACTGAAGCGTACGATACAGTGATCACGGAGTAACAAGGTGCAAGTAACAAAGTGAAGTGCAGTTATTGAATTCGTTTTCGTAGCTTAGAGAGTATGATTTCTTTTCATCATAATGTAGGATAGTTTCTGGGGTTTTCCTCAGACGCTGTCACACATATGGCGACACATTTCCCTCAGCAGTCGCCCCAGGACACACATTTCTCATCGTAGACGGTATCCCCATTCCCCACAGAGAGAACAAAAAAAAAAAGGATCAGAACCAGCCTTACGAGTGGTAATCACACCGTTCCACGCGCTACGAGCAGCAGCCCAGAATTCTGAGCGGCATTACAGCAAAGAAAAGCTTGGCAAAACTTATCAGAGCTGATTACAGCCATTTTTTCATTGTGATTCATCACGTTTTCATTCTGCGCTGGGCAATTGCTGCTGATAGCCGGGCTCCGCGCGCGATATCTGATGTACAAACTCCCTTTCTCGTCTGCCCACGCCTCTTTCCATCTTCCTTTCTTCTCGCTTGATACTTTTCTTTCAAGTTAGCTTTCTTACACGTTCTTCTGCTATCAGGCAGTACCTGCATCAGAGGAGGTGTCCCTGAATTCTAGTCAAGGCAACGCACTTACTGAGCAACACTCAGCAACAAGCAACGCAGCAACGATCACTCAACGCCACAAAACGCACTGAGCGCCGCTTAACACAATCAGTAACAACTCAATCGGTACCCGCCCGGACGGCAACGGTCTTGTTCCCGCCATCTCGCTGCTGCTGCATCAACAGCCACAAGCACAAGCCGTGTGTCCAGTCGTCCACCATCCACGAGTCGTCCTCATTCTCTTCTTCATGGTATCGACGCGGACCTCAACCGTATGCACCGCTCCGCGTCTGAGGGGGGGGGGGGGGGGGAGTGATGTGGCGGCCCGTGGAAGACGACGACGACACGCCAGTCAAACGAGGACGTATAGTAAGTATGCTTTGAGCGTGTTTTTTAACATGTTAAAGCGCTGTTGTCCTTGTGAGCGCCGCGGCTAGCGCCCCATCCTGCGCACTGCGGCGTCTACTCTTCAGAAAGGAGGCGCCACGCGGACGCTTGTCAAACGCTGGGCTTTCAAGCAAACGTCACGACCGTCCTCTGCTAGCAACTGCTATATTTCTGGTAAGTGAGTGGCCTGCCATTGTCCACCGAATGAAGCAGGAATGGTGTATACCAGTTGTGTGGCTCTATAAGACGAATAAAAGATTAATTAAGCATTGGCCCAACAGAAAGGCCCAGAAACACGAGAAGTGGAGAAGCATACGCAGAACGGTGAATGTACGATTGGTGGTGGTTTGAAAAATAAATGTAGTCTTGCTTTCTAGTAGTGTAAATGTGTCATGACGCATTGCCTTTATGTTGTGGATTAGCTGGTACACTGCTGTAAGCCCGGGCAGAGCAAGGCTGGCCGAGTTATTTTCGACATGCTTCAGTACGGTTCCAGATCAATCCATACTGCGAATGCAGTGCACCGGCTCAGTGCCGTCGTCTATGTAAAATACTGTCCATCCTATTTGGCTTCGTTCATGTGTATCTTGCTGGCACTGTGCGTGTCAAAAAAGCGCTATTGGGGGACAGACAGTATAGCTTCATCAACGTGGACGATATTTGCAAGTGCACATCCATTTCTTCTTTCTCAATCAATCAATCGATCATTTATTTCATTCATTCATATAATACGTACAATTAACATAGAGCTGAAGGAACCAGAGGGAAAATCCCGGTTAAAGGTTTCTTCGCAAAAAGTGTTGATGTTGAAGTTGATGAAGAAAAATACCAGGGAGGGGTTGAATTCGTCACAGGACAAATGGGGATACTCCCATAAACAGATCCCCCCCCCACACACACACACACTTTCGCGATAACTATCGGCCAAAGGCCAAAATCACCTGTTAACGTAGCGCACAGCGAATTACATGGTCCTCATAGACTGACTCCAACGCACACCTCTGGATAAATGTCACAAGCGCTGAGGGGGCAGCATCCCTCTTGCCAGGTGACCAAGGACCCAGCACTTTTACGAGGTCAGAGTTCCGGTTGTCCAGTCGGTCGCGAGCACATTTCATGATAGCCCTTTGAGGTGTGTGTCTAGAACAATGCATGAGAACGTGCTCAGTGGCCTCCACGGTTGCACAAAGTGTACAGTTCGCTGAATCAGTATTCCCAATTTTATGGAGGAATTGGCGCCCGTATGGCACGTTCAGACGAAACTTGTGCAAGAGCGTCTGGATAGACCGAGGTAACGTGGACGGAACTCTATATTTCAGATCCGGGTGAACTTGATGGAGCAACGAGGAATTCCCTTCGCCTTGTAGCCAATAGTCTGTGTAAGAGGCCTCAATATGTCTTGCACATGGCCGTACTCCAAATGGAGTACGGCACTAGATCATTCGATGAGGACGGATGTGCTAGATCCGCTACTTCATCTGCCTCTGCATTCCCCCGTATGCCTCGTGTCCAGGAATCCATTGAAGTATGACTTGACGGCCAGCGTCCCTGGATTGCATGTACACTGTCAGAATGTCATGGACTACGGGTACCATACACCCATTACGCAGGAATGATATCATTGCTTGTTGTCCAGCCTTTGAATCGCTATATATGATCCATTACGCTGCAGACGGGTATGGAACCACATATTGAAGAGCGAGTAGTATGGCGACTAGTTCTGCCGTTGTTGAGGATGATCTATGGGATAGACGTGTCATTCCTTCCCTGTTGTGTTCGGGGACAACAAAGCCAGACGCAGACTCAGCTGCAGTCGTCGATCCATTGGTGAAAATAGCTGTCCTGTTGTGGTTATTTTCCATAATGGATAGACAGTACTGTCTCAGCGCAGCGGATGGCAGAGCTGACCTTCGGTGCACACAAGCACAGTTACACATATTTTAGGTACCATTAATGTCCAAGGGGGATTCTGGGTCGATTGTGGAGGGACTGCTTTTGGCAAAGCTCTATGATGTGGAGCAGTCGCTGTGAGGAAACGAGAGTTTAGACGCATAACTTTGCGCGCTAGTGGATGTCTGTGATGCCGCGTGCAGAGACGGATATAGTGTCGCACTGTTTTCTGCGCTCGCAAAATGCCTATTGGAAGTTCTCTGGCCTTTGCAATAACTAGTACATTAGTGGCGGCAGGAGGCACACATATAGGCATACCTTGAGGCTTTTGGCTAAAATGCTTTGCAGCATCTTCTCAGATGAGTCGCATATCCCATGTAAGACGGGTAGATGGTAGGCCAGCGTCTGCCGTATCAGTGCATTAGGTACAGAGAGTAGGGCCCTCGTCGACATTCCCCAACGGGAGCCCGTTATACGACGTATAGCGTTGACTCGTGCGTCGGCTTTGCCCTTAATATGATTGATGTTAGCAGCCCATGAAAGCTGTGCATCAATAGCTACTCCCAAGAACCGGTGATGGGACACCCTCTTTATTGCCTGGTCATGAAGTCTGGCATTTTTTCCGAGTATAGGGAAGGAAAACAGACTTCTCGGCGGATACATCCATGACCCTTTCGGTTAAAAGCAGCTAAATGTACATAGAACACTAGTCAGGAGTTAGGTTACGCTATACAAGGTACAATAGAATAAGACAAAAGAAAAACAAACAAAACCAGGACAGATAAATCGGATTCAAGAGATAACAACTAATCAAACCAGACAAATTAAACTGTATTACGAGTTAATACGTGCCTCACTAGATTTCTAAATAAAGAAAAAAAATGACGGTTGCTTGTTATATCATGAGACAATTGGTTCCACTCACAGAATTCTCGAAACAAAAATGACAGTCTCCCATAGTTCGCTTTCACCAAAGGTAAGTTCAACTTACGAGCCACTCCAGCCCTCGTGCGTTGGTTCGAACTGAGGTGACTAAAATTAATTTCTGGCAAGATAAGATTAAGTTTTAAGATGCGGTGTGTCAAGTTGAGTACACTCTTAAGAAATTATATCGTGCACTCTAAGGATATGAATGTCATGATATGGGACATGAGAGAAAAATGGCAAACCAAACGTGATCCTAACAGCACCGTTCTGTATTACATACCTGAAGAGCACGAAGATGCGTTTTGTAAGTTAAGCCCCAAACAGGAGCACAGTAAGATAAGTGGGAATGTATAATGGCATAATATACATTGAGTAAGATAGACGATGGGAAAACTTTCGGGTCCTCACAAGAACACTATGAAATCCTGCGGATAATATGATTAACGTGTAATGTAAAACGAAGATGTCTGTCAAACATGACTCCTAAAAGTTTGGTTTCATGACGAAATTGTAATGAACTTCCCAGAAGGGATAGTGAAGTGGGCGTGACAACATTATGCTTATGAGAATGAAAAATCACGGGCACTATTTTATTTGCGTTTAACTGTAATTTATTAGTATGACACCAATAAACGAGATTGTAAATGTCCTTATCTAATTTTAACGATAGATCATCTATATTACCAGTTAATGCCAGTTAATAGTAACGTAGTGTCATCTGGAAAAAAAAAAACGCTTTAGAAACTTCAATGTGCTCATGGAGGTCGTTAATATACAGTAAAAAGAGAAGCGGGCCTAGTATAGGTCCCTGTGGTATGGCAATATTCGAAACAACAGGTTGAGAGAAAGCCTCCTGAGTATGTGACAGGTTTTCAAGGTAACTAGCAATTAGACGAAACGCAGGTCCTGTGATCCCATACCTGGCTAAAAAGAAGAATTTCGTGGTTGACACGATCAAAAGCTCTAGAGAAATCAATGAAGAGAGAAATGGCTAAGCCACCCTGGTCGATAGATTGTTTTTTGCGTTCCGTAAAAGTTAAAAGCTGTTTCTGTAGAATAACCCCTGCCCTGCGGAAATCAAACTGGTTTGCTCATAACACATGAAATTTGTTAAGATAGGTCGTTCTCCTCACTACAGGGAGTGTCTCGCCACTAAAAACGTCACTGCAGACAACAGCAGTAAGATAGTAGACACGCATTTCCTGATAAAAAACAGTTCATGGGAGATATAAAACGAGGGCGTTGAACCGGTTCGCAAACCGGTTCGAGGCGGCGAACCGGAACTGAACCGGGGGGGGGGGCGATATACATTTATTAAAAGGAAAGGCCTGCCAGACCAAGGTCGGCATGCTATTCCATAAAAAAAAGAAGAAAATAGAAGGGTGGGACTCCTGGAACTGAACCGGAACGAAATCCAAACAACGCGAACCCGAACCGAACCCGTAGATTTTGCGGTTCGACATCCTGCTCTAAATGCGTACAGGTCTGGTTGTATATTGCATTCCCCTTAAATGCGACCTGGAGTACATATGACAGACGCCCAGATACATTAATGCTGAGCATTTGAGGCAATGTCATGGGTGTCACGCGCTTTTGAATGGTAAACAATATTATTGAAAGGGAATAAGATAGGCATACACTTTAGTATCGAGAAGGAATGCAAATAAAGAGGGCAGGAAAGATGTACCTATTGCCTTCTGTACATAACACATCAGATTGAAAAATCTTTAAGAACACGCGAAGAACCTTAACAGATCAACTATCGGTCTGATAAAACGGGCTCAAAAATAAGAAACAGACAGGAAATAGAGCACATGTAGGAATGATAACGTATGTGAACAGCCAACCATAGGCTGAAGGCGGCGCTGGAGCATGGTATTTGAGCTGAACATTTTGTGTAGAATAAACTTCCTTGGTTCGTCAGTCCCGCGTTCTGTGTCCGTGTCGTTTACTTGTTACAACCTGATACTGTTTTTTTAATGGCGATTTTAAAGATCACTAAATAAGCTTCGCTTCAGGGAAGCGAGACTGAGTTCTAGGGGCGAGCAGGAGAGGCAAGGAGACGCAATTTTGTTTCCGCGCCCTGCCAGCGTCACCTAACGACGCTCACGATATCTACCGAGCGCGTTCTGAAATGTTGTTCCTCCTGTGCGCAGCTCACCATGGTAGACACCTTGACAGCCTTGAGCTCGCCTTGACTTCCTCTGTATGGCCTCTATCTCAGGTGATGGAATAACCTTAATATCGGTGTAGTGTTAACTTTTACGTGTTTACCAACCACTTGCATTGAAAGTTTACTTGTGGTACTCTAATTAATACTTCTTTACGTCGTCTTCTAAATGCTAAACTACCAATTTCTCTTTGAGGTAATGATATATATTTTATAAGTTTAAAAAATCTACGTTCTAATCGATTAATAAAGGCAGTTGTTTTTGGAACATTAATATTAGTTGATTAAATGACATTATAACGTTCTTGGACAATCCATAGATAATGCCATACGCTTTCCTTTATGCGTCAGTGCGAACGGGCCGACAACGGCGAGCACTTTCACCAGCGCCACCACCGAACGGGGTATAGTATACCTAGGATTCCGGGTTTTCCCGAGTTTTTTTTTTTTTTTTGTTCATATTCTGCACATTGTTCCTTTTTCTTAGGTTATTATGCTCCGAAGATTCAGAGTTTTTCGTTTTTTATTGTCAATATCCAAGGTTCGGAGAAAAAGCTTTAGCTGGGAAACGACATATTCACAAAAAAAGAATCACACGCCGCCTCCACAAAACGCTCACTGTTACGCTGCGGAACCAGCCAGACAACGACATCTATGACACGATCACCTGGCGACGTAAACGCATCGGAGTGGTATTCCTCTACATAATCGTTAGGCAGCTTTCGCTTGCGTCCGATCATGCTGTCGATGTTGCAGTATCAAGCTGCCATTTGATGAATACAGTTTGTGTACCACCTGTGTTCTTCTGTCTACTTTGCTGGGGGAGCACAATTCACATAAAAGAAAAATCATAAGCGCTGGACGTTTTCCAAGCAGACCTGAGAAATGGCTGAAGTGCCATCAAAATGCCCTCATGTCGAATAGTGCACTAAATACCGTACCGTGCTGAGTGACTCCAATGGCGAATTACCGCAAGGAAAGGATGGTGTTCACCGCATTACACGGATGCTCCGCGCAGATGCTTCGGGAAAGACAGTTGCACGATGGATTTGGTTTAACAGGGTCACCCTTCCTTGTCGCAGGGCTTGGTAACCTGCGATGCGAGGTAATCTCGACACCAAAGGAAACGATCTTACCAGTCATCAATGCATGACATTCCTTGATAAATTCTCGATTACTGGAGTCCACAAACGCGGAGGTTTTCGAATAAATCCGAATTGCTTCAAATTTTGCTGCCGTACCCTTTTCGAATCTTTTCGGACAAATCTGGAAACCCGGAACCCTAAGTATACCGTATAACTGGCACGCCTAACGGTGGCTTAAAATTTAGGCTCGAATGAAGATTCGGCAGACAAGGAATCGCCCTTGTGAGATAACTAAACTGAAAGTGATAAAAGCTTCCCATCAGAACAGCTCTCTTGTTCCCACGAGAGGTCAGGAAATTTGCTCAAAAAATGAAAAAGTGGAAAGAAAATGGTTTTGCATATGTCTGGACGCCCAAGGGGCGCATATATCGTAGACGCGCTGATGAAATGAATGCACGGCGTATGAAACAGAGAAAACGTCGGACTGCTGCACTCCAAGAAAAAAGGGTGTGAAAAGGTGGTAATTTCTACAGTTACTACATAGGTCAACATAGCGTCTGATAAAGGGTGTAAAAGGGTGATAAAAGCAATTATCATGCAATCAAATTGCTACAAAAAGGCGTACGCCCCCTCGCTCACCGAATCAGAAGCGGTAACCCTATCATTCATAGCTAGCACGTAGAACTTTGCAACCTTTTAGGCACAACATATGCGAAAACTATTACCTCCTAAAAGGTATAACTGCTCCACCCTTTTTCTAAGGCTGTGAGATGCTGAGCTGGTTAGTACGTTGCGTTCTTCTTTCCTTACTCTTGTCCTTTGGAAGCTAGACGAATTGCATTAATTTTTTGTTTACTGACGAAAGTAAATTTGGCTGCTCTTCAATTGAACATTTAAACTTTGTGCAAACACTTTGGCGAAATTGAAAATAGACCAAAAACCAAGAGCCATGGTCTTTATCGTTTTCTTACACTGGCTTCCGCAACAAAAAATCAACGATAACAAAAAGGACGTTTCGACGCCTATGCGGGCGTCCTCATCCGCTTGAAACACGTAATAAAAACTGTTCATGAGAAAGGAAAACCTTTTAAACCCTTGTAGCATTCCGGTAGAGGCCCCTTGTGGCTGTTACTGGCCTGTGACAGCCACAAGGGGCCTCTACCGGAATGCTATTCATTCAGAAAATTCAATTGCCAGCAACTGAAAGTTGATCACAGTGATCCTATATCATGGCAAAAGTTCGCGGAAGATAAACACCTTTCACATCATAATCTTAAGCCAAATAGATTTTTAAATATATTTTTTGACACGTTAGGTGAAGCCACACATATAAAGAATGTCGTTGCATCTTACGACATGATATCCACCTGATATAAGGGAGCTGAGGAAGACTTAGAAATTTCACAATAGCGTTTCCGAAAAATCGTGATAAGCCAGGCGCCTGATTCGTTTCGAATGGCTGATGTCACGTTGCTGATGTCTGGTTAACTGACAGCGATAAGGAGTCTGAATCGGAGGGCTCCGTGTCGTTGCCAGTCAATCAGACATCAGCTACGTGACGTCAGCCAGTCCAAAGGAATCAAGCGATTGGCTTATCATGTTTTCTGAAACGCTATAGGGAAAGCTCACTGTATTCTTGTAAAAAGATATTGATGGTAACAGCTCCCCAAGCAGCACAATGTACTTAAAGTCGAGTGCAATAGGGGTGGACGGTATGTGTCTTATCGATGTTCTTTAGTTCCACGAGGCTGTTCAAGGCCTTCCACCTACCCGTCCTCCCCTATTGCACTCGACTGCTTGGGTCTGCGTTCCAATCGCGATCACTCACACATGCCAACACGCCTACTATACTTCCAGATGCGCAGGAACGAACTTATGGCCTGGCACACGCCAATCGGTTGGACGGAAAGATTCCTGTCGCCCCAAAGCCGCTCGAGGCATTAGCTCGGGTAACTACAGAAGCCCACACCTGTCCCAAAATGTTACCAAACTTCGATTTGGATGAAAGCGGTCTTCCGGTGGATAACAGGAGGTCTTCCCGGGTCTACAATTGTTACATGAGGCGTCTTCTTTGACCGTTTAACATATCGCACAAGCGTTGACTTCTTGATAGAAAACATATTGGCTGCTTCGCAGTAAGACATCCCGTCTTTTATGGCCGCTACTGCACTGGCGAGGTCATCATTACTGTAACTGGGATGACGTACAGCTCGAAGCAGAGCTAACTTGAACGCGACCCGCGGAGCGGGAAGACAGCCGCCCTAGCGACGCTTACAAGAAATAAAGGGAAAAAGCGTTTCGACTGTCCCAGTTGTGCTGCAGGGGGTGTCCGCCTTGCCATGAGCTGCAGGCTCGGCATCGCATTACCCTCGGCTGTTGTTATCATGCCAACGTTTGTTTGGTTTTGCGGCGATTATGTGTGTATGCTGGCCAATATCGCAAGGATGCGATGCTGTTATCTCATTGATACAGGCGAAGGTGGTCGCGTTCACTGTGTGGGACATTTTCAGCATTGTGATAAAACAAATGAGGATACATGGACTCTCGTGGCAAATTTGTTGGATTCACAATGAATTAGGAAAGAACTGAGTTGACCTGTAATGATTACAATCAGTGCTAGCCAACTCGATCTGTCGGGCATCATATAGAGTTATCATATCAATGAGATAATTGCATCCCACGCTTGCTGTATCGGTCGGCATGCACCTCTACATAATCGCCGCAAACCCAAACAAACGTCGCGATGATAACAACTGCTGATGGTAATGCAATGCCGAGTCCACAGCTCTTGGCAAGGCGGACACCACAGCTGCAGAAGTGGGACAGTCGAAACATTATTTCCCTTCATTTCGCCCGAGTGCCGCTAGGGTGTCTCTCTTCCCGCTCCGCAGGTCGGAGACGCGTTCAAGTTAACTGTGCTTCGAGCTGTACCCGCCTGTACCGTCGAGGTATCTGAAAAGATCCCACGCAGCCGGTTAACACAAGAACATGTACAGGAAACAACAGCAAATTCTTCGTGACATCTAACGGTGAGCAATAAAGGGTGTACGACGAGCGCGACTGTCCTCAGCTTCCCCCGCAATGCCGGATTTCAATTTTGCCTTTTGTTCCCGAAAGCGGAAACACTCAGCCACGAGTAATGCACATGGAAACACAGGGCAGTGAAACAGCATCACAACGGCGAGGTGATATTTTATCAGTCGACGATCATAAGTGAGCAAATTAGAAGGCAATACTCGCAAAAGTTAGTTACAGGACAAAAAGAGGCCCCTTTTACCTCGACCACATTTGCAGAAACGCGCCAGACGTTTTTCAAGAAAGCCACCGTGCAGAAAAAGAACACGCCACTTCGAAGCCCAGACAACGACTGTGCTCACCCTGGTGTCACAGACGAAAAACAATTATTGCTAAGAAAATACGAGGCGAAAAACCGAAACAGTCCTCAACTTGCCACCGTTTTCAGGTAGCCCCACGTTACCCTACATGCCGTTTTCACCGCTTCCGGTTTAGTGACAAATAGAAGAAAAAAATGCCGACACCCGCTGATACCGGCTCTCCCCCCCTCCTCACGGTGCTACTTGGCCCTACTCAGCACGCCGAAGTCACGTCTTCGCTGACACGATTCCTTCGGAAATCTAAACACTTGGGCACTCTCTGATACGTCCTATATGACTGTCTGCACAGCGCTTGGTGAAGGAGCTGTTTTTCTTTTCTGTATTTTTTCATAATTATGTGTGTACCTGCTGCTTTTATCTTGTTTTGTTTTGCTAGTAAGCTTTTGGGAATAGCAAGCCTACGTAATGGCTAACCTTTCGGTTCTCTTGTTTTTTTTTCTTTCCTCTGGAGGGGGTGTATGTTTAATTCATTAAACGTAACCCCCCTTTCCAGGGGAAAATGTTCGCTTCTGATTTGAGGAGAGCGAGGGTCGTATACGCCTATAGATCACTAAAGAAGTGCAATGTCTGAGGATGACAGAGCTTCCATCACGACCTATAGATGCCGTTTTCACCGCTTCCGGTTTGGTGCCAAAACGACGTCCGATTTTACGGCAAACACGCTCTGCGCCAACCACTGTGCCAACTGATACAGTTATCGCTTCTCATTTGAGGAGAGAGAGGGTAGTGTATGCCTTTTTGTGCAATTGCCGCAAAACGTCGTACGCTTCCCGTTTTCAACAAATCAGGAAAGCGCAAGACATAATTCTGCATGGCGGAGACCGGACTCATTGATTACCGGACTCCATCATCATCTCTCATCACGTACAAGTGGCACTGGAACAGCGCCCAGCCTGCTGGCCGGCGTCAGCCCCATTTCATCATCGTACCTCTATGTGTGTGTGTGTCTGCATGGCGGCTGGTTCCGAGCGGAAGGACCGGAAGTCTTCGTAGCACCGGAAGTTGTGGCGGAGGCTTGTTTCTGTTTACCCGAGAATGTCATGCATGCGAGGCTCAGGGCACGGTTAATTTGTGCCGTATTTCAACGCCACTGGTGATGAAGCGGTTTTGTCACCTGCAAATTATAAATTACGTTTCTTTTCCTTTTTGACGCTTGGGACTGAATTCATTGCTTGAATGTGAACAATTTTGATTCAGTGTGCATCTGAATGCTCTCAGAGATCTAAAACATGTGTCAGACAGCCGAGAAACCTTCCGTCGTCACGCCAAGATGTGGACACTTGTCTCTAACCCTCAGGGCTAACGAATATTATATCGAAAGCAGATGGAATGCATAGCTTCAATGGAGGGCGCTGAGTACGGAGGTGAAGCCAACTTTAAGAGGAGGTGTCCCGCAATTCTTGGAATATGACTACGATGGTACTACTACGATAACAAAATCGGCGTGCAAAAGTAGGAATAGGAAGAATGTGAGATTTTCGCACAGATGATAAGAAGTCCTGATTAACTTTCCTGATTACCAAGTTATAAGTTATATTAAATACCTTAGCGATTAATTTTCGACGTCGCTGGATTAAATCGACCTGGGATTAATTCATATTTAAAGATTAAAGTGAGAGAGAAAAGCTGTAAATAGAGGGAAACTTTAAAAGCGATACTGAAAGCAGCGAAAGAGCAGCATTTTTTTTTTATTCCGTCGTTCAATCTGCAGGAAGCCAAAGGAACGTTTTCAAGGTAATTAATTATGCTTAGAATCGGTCTCACACGACCCCGAACATTGTGTCCATTGTGAACGAGCAAGGTGTTCTAATTAATAGTAAGGTAGATATAACCAACCGTGTTGAATGAATATTCTTCTCGCATTACAGACAACGCGACATTTTTGCCTCCTACTAATGAGCTCTGCAACAATTCGTTTAGCTAATTTGTCTGATTTCTCCAACAACTGGTGAAGAAATTGCGTCCGTGTTACTAACGGTGCACTCGAACACCAATCGCTTTGCTAAAACATTTGTCTCTATATGTCATATTTTATTACATCCGAACTTGCTAATGGTATGTTTACAGTAAGCATACGTGTTTCCCCGGAAGAGTTCTTGCAAGGGTCGTCTATGTTCATGAAAAACCAGCGGCATGGCCGAGTGGGCTAAGGCGTCCACTCGTTGGTGGTAACCAAGGTCGTGCTGAAGACTGGGAGGTGGTGGGTTCGAATCCTACCGCTGTCTAAGGTTTTCCCTGGGTTTTCCGAAGACTTTCCAGACGAATGTCGGCACAGTTCCCCCTGAAGTCGGCCCAGGACGCATACTAACCCCCCTGTCCTCCACTTCTTTCTGCTGTCCTCTCTCCACGTCTGTACGCCGCTCATAGCTACAGTTTCTTCGCGGCGCTAACACCCAATCAAAAAAACCTGTTCATCAAAAATTCAGTAAATTACGCGTTATGAATTACCCACCGATTTCTACGCTGCCATATTTGAGAGAGGTCATGGAAATGCATATTGTGAGAAGGTCGAGGGTTTTTTCCATCGCGAGTTTCCATGTCCATCTCCCCTTTGGTTTACGAATGACAAGTCTACAGTATACTTACATTTTGCAATGTAACGCAAAACATTAAGCGCAATATAGATTCTAAACGACTTAAAATGGGATTCTTTTACCATACAAAAGCCATTACCATTGACTTCATTGATATCACGACCGGTTATTGCTCAAACTCAAGTGTGATTTTTGAGGTGTTATTAAACCGACTATCCGACTATATGGGCACACGGTCGGGGGGGACCGTGTGTGTGTTAGTACGTTGCGTTCTTCTTTCTTTCCTTTAGAAGCTAGATGAATTTGTTTACTGACGACAGTAAATTTGGCTGCTCCTCAATTGAACAGTTAAACTTTGTGCAAACACTTTGGCGAAATTGAAAATAGACCAAAAACTAAGAGTCATGGTCTTTATCGTTTTGTTACACTGGCTTCCGCAACAAGAAATCAACGGTAACAAAAAGGACGTTTCGACGCCTATGCAGGCGTCCTCATCCGCTTGAAACACGTAATAAAAACTGTTCATGAGAAAGGAAAACCTTTAAAACCCTTGTAGGCATTCCGGTAGAGGCCCCTTGTGGCTGTTACTGGCCTGTGACAGTCACAAGGGGCCTCTACCGGAATGCTATTCATTCAGAAAATTCAATTGCCAGTAACTGAAAGTTGATCACAGTGATCCTGCATGTATCATGGCAAAAGTTCGCGGAAGATAAACACCTTTCACGTCATAATCTTAAGACAAATAGATTTTTAAATATATTTTTTGACACGTTAGGTGAAAAAATGTCGTTGCATCTTACGACGTGATATCGACCTGATATAAGGGAGCTGAGGGAGACTTAGAAATTTCACAATAGCGTTTCCGAAAAATCGTGATAAGCCAGGCACCTGATTCGTTTCGAATGGCTGACGTCACGTTGCTGATGTCTGGTTATCGGACAGCGATACGGAGTCTGAACCGGAGGGATCCATGTCGTTGCCAGTCAATCAGATATCAGCTACGTGACGTCAGCCAGTCCAAAGGAATCAAGTGATTGGCTTATCATGTTTTCGGAAACGCTATAGGGAAAGCTCACTGTATTCTTGTAAAAAGATATTGATGGTAACAGCTCCCCAAGCAGCACAATGTACTTAAAGTCGAGTGCAATAGGGGTGGACGGTATGTGTCTTATCGATGTTCTTTAGTTCCACGAGGCTGTTCAAGGCCTTCCACCTACCCGTCCTCCCCTATTGCACTCGACTGCTTGGGTCTGCGTTCCAATCGCGATCACTCACACACGCCAACACGCCTACTATACTAGCGCCGCTATGTACAAAACTGAACCATTGTAGCAATGCAGTTTTGTATGGCTGTATAATGTAATTTAAACTTCTCTCGGTAACTTATGGTATAGGGTAGGGTGACCTATGTTGAAGACAGTTCCAACTATTTTGTTAATAGCAACCGGAATGATCGCATAAATTGTACCATAATTCGTTAACGGAATACCCAAACCCTTGAGAAATGATTCACAAATTACTGTGGGGCTAAACCAGATATTTATTTGGTACCGGCCAAACACGACAGGCTACATATTTTCATAAACTTACCCCAACCTATGGTTCAGTTGAGGACATCAAAAAACTTGGTGTGGGGATCTTGAAGACGCACAGGAAATCACTAAAATTCCATCACGCGCATCTCCCGCACGTGAAGGAAGCCTCGCCAAATGTTCGACACACATTTCGTGGTACCACACCTTGCAGACTGTGCAGTGGATCCAGTTTGTGTGCTTGGAAAAGCACGCTGCGTTAAAGTACGCGTAAAAAGCAGCGCATGTACGATCAATGCTGTGGCTGGCTTTCGTGCGTACAGCTCCCTGCAACCTTAACTTGAACGCCGCTTCGCGTGGCGGAGCAGGAGGAGAGACACCCTAGTGTGATTCAGCTGAACTATTGGGAGAGCGCGTTTCGGGCTGTTCCACTCGCGTGTAGGGGTGTTTGGTTGTTGCTCAAACGCCTCGAAGGCAAAGGGGGATTGCTTTTTGAAGACGCTGTTATCGGGATGGCGATTGTTTGTGTTGCTTGTGTGAGATGTACGCTGGGAGATATCGGTAATATCGGCGATATTCGAGGCATGGCCGCCGTTGACAGATAAGAATGATTATGTGCACCCGAATGGATTAACAATGATGCTGTATCAACTCGAGACGAAATAAATCAAGTAGAAATTATGTCAGCTGTACGAGGTGCGGGCACTGATGTCCGCATTATGACATAGGGCACCGAAACAGCAACTGAAACAGGACAACTTGTGCATTTTCATGTCGCTACACCTGCGTTTCTTGACAGACAGTACATCCTTGCGTAAAGAGGATCCGCATAGATATAACCTGTAGTCTGCGTAAACTGCTATAACGTTTAACATACGACTTCAGAGAGAAAAGTAACACATACAGCTCCAAAGGACTTGAAGCTCTTTACCCGGCGACGGCTGAATGCCCCAAACTGCTGGGCAGCATCTCAATGCATGGGTTAATTAGTCCCGGGGCAGTCCGAATATGTGCAAGGATGTATTGACCATCAAGAACACTTGCAAATGTAGCGACATGAAAAGGAAAGGCACAAGTTGCCCTGTTTCAATTGCCACATACTATGGCTGACTTCACTTCATTCTTTTCTGACTCAAATAAATGTGTGATGCGCTTCTATCCTCGTTTCACCTTGTTATCATCAGCAATGGTGTAGAGCATCGCCACTCAAGGAGATGAAACTTCACAATCACAAAATAAAGTTGTTTTATCTTCGTTTATTTCGTCTCGAGTTGATACAGCATCATTGCTGACCCATTCGGATGCACACAATCATTCTTAGATGTCAACGCGGCCATGCCTCGAATATCGCCGAGATTACCGATATCATCGAGCATATATCTCACATAAGCAACACAAACAATCGCAATCCCGATAACAGCGTCTTCGGAAAGCAACGCCGGCCTGCCTTCGAGGCGTTTGAGCAATAACGGACACCCCGAGTGGAACAGTCAGAAACGCGCTCTCCCAATAGTTCAGCTGAATCCCACTAGGATGTCTCTCCTCCTTCTCCGCCACGCGAAGCGGCGTTCAAGTTAAGGTTGCGGGGAGCTGTACATACCACTATTTGCAGCGCAGAGCTCATGGGGGTGGGTGGGTGGGAGAGGGGGTTCTTCCATATGCGCAGGAACGAACTTATGGCCTGGCACACGCAATCGATTGGACGGAAAGATTCCTGTCGCCTCAAAGCCGCTCGAGGCATTAGCTCGGGTAACTACAGAAGCCCACACCTGTCCCAAAATGTTACCAAACTTCGATTTAGTGAGCACATCATTTGGATGAAAGCGGTCTTCCGGTGGATAACAGGAGGTCTTCCCGGGTCTACAATTGTTACTTGAGGCGTCTTCTTTGACCGTTTAACATATCGCACAAGCGTTGACTTCCTGATAGAAAACATATTGGCTGCTTCGCAGTAAGACATCCCGTCTTTTATGGCCGCTACTGCACTGGCGAGTTCATCATTACTGTAACTGGGATGACGTACAGCTCGAAGCAGAGCTAACTTGAACGCGACCCGCGGAGCGGGAAGAGAGCCACCCTAGCGACGCTTACAAGAAATAAAGGGAAAAAGCGTTTCGACTGTCCCAGTTGTGCTGCAGGGGGTGTCCGCCTTGCCATGAGCTGCAGGCTCGGCATCGCATTACCCTCGGCTGTTGTTATCATACCAATGTTTGCTTGGTTTTGCGGCGATTATGTGTGTATGCTGGCCAATATCGCAAGGATGCGATGCTGTTATCTCATTGATACAGGCGAAGGTGGTCGCGTTCACTGTGTGGGACATTTTCAGCATTGTGATAAAACAAATGAGGACACACGGACTCTCGTGGAAAATTTGTTGGATTCACAATGAATTAGGAAAGAACTGAGTTGACCTGTAATGATTACAATCAGTGCTAGCCAAATCGATCTGTCGGGCATCATATAGAGTTATCATATCAATGAGATAATTGCATCCCATGCTTGCTGTATCGGCCGGCATACACCTCTACATAATCGCCGCAAACCCAAACAAACGTCGCGATGATAACAACTGCTGATGGTAATGCAATGCCGAGTCCACAGCTCTTGGCAAGGCGGACACCACAGCTGCAGAAGTGGGACAGTCGAAACATTATTTCCCTTCATTTCGCCCGAGTGCCGCTAGGGTGTCTCTCTTCCCGCTCCGCAGGTCGGAGGCGCGTTCAAGTTAACTGTGCTTCGAGCTGTACCCGCCTGTACCGTCGAGGTATCTGAAAAGATCCCACGCAGCTTGTTAGCACAAGAACATGCACAGGAAACAACAGCAAATTCTTCGTGACATCTAACGGTGAGCAATAAAGGGTGTACGACGAGCGCGACTGTCCTCAGCTTCCCCCGCAATGCCGGGTTTCAATTTTGCCTTTTGTTTCCGAAAGCGGAAACACTCAGCCACGAGTAATGCACATGGAAACACAGGGCAGTGAAACAGCATCACAACGGCGAGGTGATATTTTATCAGTCGACGATCATAAGTGAGCAAATTAGAAGGCAATACTCGCAAAAGTTAGTTACAGGACAAAAAGAGACCCCTTTTACCTCGACCACATTTGCAGAAACGCGCCAGACGTTTTTCAAGAAAGCCACCGTGCAGAAAAAGAACACGCCACTTCGAAGTCCAGACAACGACTGCGCTCACACTGGTGTCACAGACGAAAAACAATTATTGCTAAGAAAATACGAGGCGAAACACCGAAACAGTCCTCAACTTGCCACCGTTTTCAGGTAGCGCCACGTTACCCTACATGCCGTTTTCACCGCTTCCGGTTTAGTGACAAATAGAAGAAAAAAATGCCGACACCCGCTGATACCGGCTCTCCCCCCCTCCTCACGGTGCTACTTGGCCCTACTCAGCACGCCGAAGTCACGTCTTCGCTGACACGATTCCTTCGGAAATCTAAACACTTGGGCACTCTCTGATACGTCCTATATGACTGTCTGCACAGCGCTTGGTGAAGGAGCTGTTTTTCTTTTCTGTATTTTTTCATAATTATGTGTGTACCTGCTGCTTTTATCTTGTTTTGTTTTGCTAGTAAGCTTTTGGGAATAGCAAGCCTACATCATGGCTAACCTTTCCGTTCTCTTGTTTTTTTTTTTTTTTCCTCTGGAAGGCGTGTATGTTTAATTCATTAAACATAACCCCCCCTTCCAGGGGAAAATGTTCGCTTCTGATTTGAGGAGAGCGAGGGTCGTATGCGCCTATAGATCACTAAAGAAGTGCAATGTCTGAGGATGACAGAGCTTCCATCACGACCTATAGATGCCGTTTTCACCGCTTCCGGTTTGGTGCCAAAACGACGTCCGATTTTACGGCAAACACGCTCTGCGCCAACCACTGTGCCAACTGATACAGTTATCGCTTCTCATTTGAGGAGAGAGAGGGTAGTGTATGCCTTTTTGTGCAATTGCCGCAAAACGTCGTACGCTTCCCGTTTTCAACAAATCAGGAAAGCGCAAGACATAATTCTGCATGGCGGGGACCGGACTCATTGATTACCGGACTCCATCATCATCTGTCATCACGTACAAGTGGCACTGGAACAGCGCCCAGCCTGCTGCCCGGCGTCAGCCCCATTTCATCATCGTATCTCTCTGTGTGTGTGTGTCTGCATGGCGGCTGGTTCCGAGCGGAAGGACCGGAAGTCTTCGTGGCACCGGAAGTTGTGGCGGAGGCTTGTTTCTGTTTACCCGAGAATGTCATGCATGCGAGGCTCAGGGTACGGTTAATTTGTATTTCGTATTTCAGCGCCACTGGTGATGAAGCGGTTTTGTCACCTGCAAATTATAAATTACGTTTCTTTTCCTTTTTGACGCTTGGGACTGAATTCATTGCTTGAATGTGAGCTATTTTGATTCAGTGTGTATCTGAATGCTCTCAGAGATCTAAAACATGTGTCAGACAGCCGAGAAACCTTCCGTCGTCACGCCAAGATGTGGACACTTGTCTCTAACCCTCAGGGCTAACGAATATTATATCAAAAGCAGATGGAATGCATAGCTTCAATGGAGGGCGCTAAGTACGGAGGTGAAGCCAACTTTAAGGAGGTGTCCCGCAATTCTTGGAATATGACTACGATGGTACTACTACGGTAACAAAATCGGCGTGCAAAAGTAGGAATAGGAAGAATGTGAGATTTTCGCACAGATGATAAGAAGTCCTGATTAACTTTCCTGATTACCAAGTTATAAGTTATATTAAATACCTTAGCGATTAATTTTCGACGTCGCTGGATTAAATCGACCTGGGATTAATTCATATGAATTTTTTGCACTTGGATTAATTTGTGTAACCCGGGCTAGAATTTTGGCATCTGGACTATTTCACATGGCACACAGAATAAAAATTTGACAATTGGATTAAAGTGAGTGAGAAAAGCTGTAGACAGAGGGAAACTTTAAAAGCGATACTGAAAGCAGCGAAAGAGCAGCATTTTTTTTATTCCGTCGTTCAATCTGCAGGAAGCCAAAGGAACGTTTTCAAGGTAATTAATTATGCTTAGAATCGGTCTCACACGACCCCGAACATTGTGTCCATTGTGAACGAGCAAGGTGTTCTAATTAATAGTAAGGTAGATATAACCAACCGTGTTGAATGAATATTCTTCTCGCATTACAGACAACGCGACATTTTTGCCTCCTACTAATGAGCTCTGCAACAATTCGTTTGCTAATTTGTCTGATTTCTCCAACAACTGGTGAAGAAATTGCGTCCGTGTTAATAACGGTGCACTCGAACACCAATCGATTTGCTAAAACCTTTGTCTCTATATGTCATATTTTATTACATCCGAACTTGCTAATGGTATGTTTACAGTAAGCATACGTGTTTCCCCGGAAGAGTTCTTGCAAGGGTCGTCTATGTTCATGAAAAACCAGCGGCATGGCCGAGTGGGCTAAGGCGTCCGCTCGTTGGTAGTAACCAAGGTCGTGCTGAAGACTGGGAGGTGGTGGGTTCGAATCCTACTGCTGTCTAAGGTTTTCCCTGGGTTTTCCGAAGACTTTCCAGACGAATGTCGGCAGAGTTCCCCCGGAAGTCGGCCCAGGACGCATACTAACCCCCCTGTCCTCCACTTCTTCCTGCTGTCCTCTCTCCACGTCTGTACGCCGCTCTTAGCTACAGTTTCTTCGCGGCGCTAAGACCCAATCAAAAAAATCTGTTCATCAAAAATTCAGTAAATTCCGCGTTATTAATTACCCACCGATTTCTACGCTGCCATATTTGAGAGATGTCATGGAAATGCTTATTGTGAGAAGGTCGAGGGTTTTTTCCATCGCGAGTTTCCATGTCCATCTCCCTTTTGGTTTACGAATGACAAGTCTACAGTATACTTACATTTTGCAATGTAGCGCAAAACATTAAGCGCAATATAGATTCTAAACGACTTAAAATGGGATTCTTTTACCATACAAAAGCCATTACCATTAACTTCATTGATATCACGACCGGTTATTGCTCAAACTCAAGTGTGATTTTTGAGGTGCTATTAAACCGACTATCTGACTATATGGACACACGGTCTATCCGACTGGGACTGTCCGACTATATGGGCACACGGTCGGGGGGGACCATGTGTCCTGGACGGGCTTCACACGGAGCTGTGCCGACATTTGTCTAAAACCGAGGGAAAACACTCATGCAGAACTTCCAGCGCCTGCATAGTTTTGACGTTGCGATAGCGATCTGACCCTGCGACAGTTGTGACGTTGCCGTCCTAAGCGTGGCCGACTGCGGCAAGCAGTTCGTCACTACTACCACTTGTGGGTATAGGTTGGCGTCGACTACGCACTACGGCTACTAGACGCGTTCGTCTGGCTACGGTGATGGTGTCCCACGCCGATCCTGGGAGGTGACCCGTGTACGAGTCTGGGCGCCGACTGTCCTGTCCAGTTCTCCGCAGACACTTTAACGCAAATGTAGTTCCCTTTGAAGCCGGTCCAGGACGCAGGGTCCCCGCGCGCAACGTGCCGGCTCGCAGATCTCTCGGAAATACACACCACCGTCACGTGTATGTCCTTGCCAATGCACGAGGCCAACTTGCTTCCAGTGGATGCAGCGAGAATAAATGAAAAATCATTCAGAACTATCTTTATGTATGTACCAGCTCCGGTGGCGCAGCGGTAACGCGTGCGCTTGGAGACTGGGAGGTCCGCGGTTAGAATCCGCGGGCCGGCTGTGCCGTCTGGGGTTTTTCCTGGGTTTCCCTCAGATGTGTAATAGGCGTATGCCGGCACAGTTCCCCTGAAGTCGGCCCATGGACGCAGCTATCCTCCCCCCGAGCGGATTCCGCTCGGTCTTCCACTTCACCCTTTCCTCTCCTCCTCTCCACCACCTTTCCCTTCCCGAGAAACATGCCGCCTATTCAGGCAGGCAGACCTCTCGGGTTCCTCCCAACGACACTCCTCCTCCTTTATGTATGTGTGTGTAGCTCATGTCAAGAGTTTAAAAAAGAATCTATAGATTTGAGAAATAATCTGTAGATATGCAGATGTAGATGACGAAAATCTAGATTTCCATACAAATCTGTAGATGTGACAACATGCTTGCGACTGCTTTTCGTTTGGTCAGCGTAACCTAGCGGCAAACTTCAGAGAAAAGTTCTAGACCCTCTCCATAGATGGCGCTTCGCGTCACCGTCGTTCGCGTGCCCGACACCGGCGACTTCAGCTTCCTTAGTTTGCGTAACTAAGCGGCAACGTGGTTTTAGTTAGCTGAATCGAAGATCTTCATCTCCCTGTTGTTTTGGACTTCGTATGTTGTGTTGTTAAGGGGCGTCGGCATCGTTGGCGCGTGTGGACGTGTTCTTAAAAACCTTGTCAAGAGATTGTTCATTTTGTATCCTTTTGTTGGTTGTGTGGGTGTGGGTTTTCAAGTGTGAGTTTCAAGCGCTGAGCGGCTTACAGGGTGTAGCCGGTTCTCGTAGGCTGAGACGCCGGCAGAGCAATGGATGAGGGCCAGGACGACCGCATCCTGGTTTTTAAGGTAAGAGCCCCTCAGGGGTACTTGGGGAAGGATGTTTTGGATGCGTGTAAGAAGGTAGCCCCCGGCAGAGTCCGCGGTGCACAGAATCAGGGTTATGGCTTCTATGAGGTAGTTGTGAATGATATGGAGGGTGTCAGGTTACTAAACGAAGAGGGAGATGTAGTGATTGTTGGAAAACGGGTAGAAGCATATTATTTGGGAGCGAAAATGCGAATGATTACTGTATTTCGATACCCCATTGATTATCCGGATACCGACTTGGAAAAAGAGTTAGGGCAGTATGGATTGGTGATTAAGACTCAAAGGGAAAAATATGGTGGAGAGCATGAAGGCTGCGAAACTGGAACAAGATTGGTGATCATGGAGCTTAATGGGGACCTTCGAAATTTTTTAACGGTGAAGGGTGTCAGAATTGAGTGCCTGTATCATGGGGTCACACGCAGATGTGCGAAGTGTGATGCAACCGATCACCTAGCTCGTGATTGTAAGGCTCATAGATGCCGCTGGTGTGAGTCTTACTACGAGATGGAATGTGGGAAATGTAAAAGTGATCTGGCAAGAAAGAGGAACGTCCCGGCAGATGTAAGGCCATCGGCTTGGGGAGGCGTGGCTGAGCCGAAGAGTACGCCATGGGTGTCAGAGGAGAACTTTCCACGTTTGGAAAGTACAGAGCAGCAGGAAGTGCAGCAGGAGGCTGTAGAGGAAGCAAACAAGTCGGGCACCACAATCGTAGAGAAGGTTGGTGCAGTTAAAGTGAATGAAGTAGTCAGTGGTAAGAAAGAGGGAGAAATAGGGGCATGTGATAAGCAGCAAGAAGCAGAAGAAAAAGGTTTAGAGCACGAAATGAAGGTCAGCAAGGAGGTGGAGGAAACCGCAAATGATGAAAGTAAGAGTGAAGCAACGGAAGAAAAGCGAGGGTGAGAGGCTCGCAATGGCAATGCTGAAGAGGAAGCAAGCCCGGACGATGCTTCCTCTGTAACAAGCACAACCTTATGCGTGTCTTCAGTGTCACAGGTTACATATTCTGACAATGGAGAAAGCTTCCACACGATGGTATGAGAGGAAAGTGAGGGACAAGAAAGCGAGGAAGTTGATAAGAAGGGTCGTGGTATGGCTTTGAAAGGGAGAAGGGTATCTAGAAAGGCAAAAAAAGGTATCAGAAAGGCAAAGGTTATGTTTAAGACGAAGTTGCTAATGATATTACTGTGTCAGTCAGTTGAGTCTCCTCTACTCCACTCCACTCCATAATGACATTCAAATTCCTAATATTTAATGCAAGAGGACTTAGAAGTAAACCGAAACAAAATGAAGTAATTGAACTATCAAATGTTTTAGGAGTTAACTGTATCCTAATTCAAGAGACGCATTGGCACAAACAACAAGAAGCAATGGAAGTCGAAAAAATATTTAACACAAAGTCGTACTGGAGCTATGGAACTCACAACTCAAAAGGGGTTGGAATTATTTTCCTGCAACCAAGGAGCATAAGAGTACTTAAATTCGAAAAAGACATCGGTGGGAGAGTAATTACAGTGGACATAGCTCACGGGGAGGAGTACTTAGAATAATTAACGTGTATGGGCCAAATAGAGCAAAATAATGGGAGAAGTTCTATAAGGATGAACTTCTGTATTTTATTGGGGCTCACAATTTTATACTTGGTGGGGACTTTAACTGCGTTACTGATACTAGAGATACATAATCAAGAAAACATTCCAACAGTAGTGGTGCTAGACACTTGGAGTGGGCAATACAAAAACTCCAATTACAAGATGCGTGGACAATAGCAGGTGGGGGAGGAGCCTCAATAAAAAAGGGGGAAGCAGAATCGACAGAATATACGTATCAAGTCGAATGGCACAGGAAGTAAAGGTCGTTAAAACCATCGAAACAATTGACATTCCCGACCACAAAGGTGTCCTGTTGGAAGTGACAGAAATGGGGTTTCCGGGTTCCCAGCGTCCACGGAGAATGAATATAAAGTTGCTCGATCTCCCAGAATTTGACCAAAAAGTCAAAGACATAATCCAGAGAGGGGTCAAGGATTGTGACAATACTTTTCATTGGTGGGATAAACTTAAAAATACTGCGAAAAACTGCCTGAAGGCCTGGGGGAAGAAAAAGGCGCATGAGAAGCGTGCAACGACGCACAAGCTCCAGGATCACATGCGGCGGTTGCAACAGTTCGGCGTGGGAGTACTCTCCGGTGTGAGCTACACCTCCGCAAAAGATCACCTCGCACTCTTGAGGAAGGAAAGGTGGGAGGCGTTGAGGTATATGGCGGCGAGGGACAATCTAGAGAAGGAAGCCTGGTGCTCCCGGAGGCTCCTCTCTAAACATCTGGCTTCAGCGCAACCGCCCATGAAGACCCTCATAAACAAGGGCAGACGAGTCACCAAGCAAGGTGAAATAGCCACTGTGGCACGAGAGTTCTACGCCAACACGTTTGAGAATGGACTCACGGCAGATGATTCCTTTTGTGGGGGAAAGCGAGGAAAAGGCATAGAGCTTAGCTACAAAAAGGTACAGCAGGCTGTTAGAAGCCTGGAGAATGGGAAGTCGCCGGGATCCGACGGGTTTGCGGCAAAATTTTACAAACGATATTGGAGCATCCTAGGCCCCTCTTTGGTGAAGGTGCTAAATGGTGCACTTCAGAAAGGTACGTTTTCAGGAACATCCCTAGAAGGAACTGTCTCTCTGCTGTGCAAGGATCAGCAGCGTAAGGAGGAGTTGGGCGCCTGGAGGCCCATAACGTTGTTAAATTTAGATTATAAAATATTACCAAGGGCAGTCGTGGGCCGAATACAAGGAAATATGGAAGAGTGGGTGTCACTATCACAGGGTGCTGCAGTTAAAGGTAGAAGAATCCAAAGGAAAATATGGGAGCTAAGAGATGTTATAGAATGGACAAGCAGAATATGACCTTAGACTAAGAAACGACATTTGACCGTCTTAAACACTCATATTTAAGAGAAGCATTAGAAGGAATTGGGAGGAAAATCCAATAATACACACAATAGGAGCTATGTACGAAAACGCCAAGAGTAGGCTACTCATCAATGGGCAATTGGGAAAGAGCTTTCAGGTGAAAAGAGGAGTAAGGCAAGGTTGCACCCTTCCTCCCCTGCTGTATGTGTTAGCCTTTGATAGGTTATTACGAGAGCTGAACCAGTCTGCGGCAGTGAAAGGGGGTTGGATTACCCGGGGCAGTACAGTGTAATAGCAAGCCTCTCCTACACTCTTAATCTAGTTCCCTCTAACGTTACTCTGATACGCACCTAACTTGTGAAATACAATTATTTGTGCTCGATGTAAAGGTTACAGCCCATTCAAAGGTTACATGCGGACGTGCGCTGCCCTCTTACAGGTTACATTGCGAGAGAAACAGTGGCGTTACCCCTAAGGACGGCGCTACGCTTTTGGAGAAGTTACCAGCGTTACTTATAAAAGCGAAGTGGTCCACAGTTTCGCGAAAGTCGGCAGGTGGAGGTTGCACGTCAAGTGGCAGTTGGCAACAGCGTGTATCAGGAAAAAGCGGGAGGAGCGTTTCGCTTGCTGTGTGGTACCTCGCCGCTTCGACATCCGTTGCATTGGAAACAACGGAATTCAAAGTCACATAGTAAGTAACCTTCTGCATTTGCTATTACATTCCAGCGTAGTTCACTCTCATGTTAGTGCAATGTTGCATGGGCGAAGCTCGCAGGTGGATATATGATGTGACGGACGCACACAGACATTTGAGGTTTCACACAGGGACGTTGCACGGACGCCGGCTGTCATCGTGATGCATTTATTGGAGAAATGGATGAAAATGGACATGCACTGGAAGTAGCATGCTGTTATTGTCACCATGCACGAGCCAAGCATGCAGCACTGAGTGAAACATGTTAGTAACACGAGGAACGCGCTTTATGCATGCGTTGAGCAAGTGATTGCGTTGCGTGAAACTTCTTGATGCATTCGCTTTTAGTGATCCCAAAGACGCATCATAATTGCGACTGCTTCTTCCTCGTCCTGAATTAGACATTCGTTCTTTTCTTTCACTATTGTTTAAGTCGATTCCTAACCAGTTATTTTAACGGTCGCTTATGGACTTTTTTTTCTCTTCTGTCATTGCACTGAAATGTCGGTTATCATCACTTGGTTACCTGTGACTACATGATAGAATCCCGAAAAGGAGGATAAGCAAGCTGCGCGTTTCCACGTCAGACTTGTGTAACCGTTATCATTTGGCTCTTCGCAGGTTGTTTTGAACTTGAGACGTCATGAGCAAAGCATTCTTAACGTTACAATTGCATTCGGCGCAATAGCACAGAAAGTGGTAGGACTAAAAGCACCCGATATATTATGGCCTTGCAATTTGTGCAGAATATTGCAGTAAAAAAGATTGTTCTTCGCAGGTAACCCATAGCGCAGCTCCACTGGTTCCAAATTTGATGGACACAGCCATGAGTTACCTGGCAGTATTGTGGCAGAGGGTAAGTGAATAGTGTGGGTAATGGTTCCTGCACTCGTAAACTGTGGGGATACGTGTAAAAATAATCAGCGCGCCCCCTTTTGACGTTGCGGTTTATATTTAGGTATCTTGTGCCACAGAAGTACATACGAACAGTCCAGCAGAAATACAGCAGCAGCCCAATCCCAGTCTATAACTCTGCAGAGGCTCAGAGAGATAGCAGCAAACCAGGTCCTTCCCACAACTCTCCGCAAGCTCGGGATTCGTCGCAAACCCAGCCAGCCAGCCATGTACGAACCTATATTGGCCAACGTTGTAGATTGTCGACTAGGTATTTCCAGTGCTTTTGTGACCACGTTGTTCAGTGTGTTGGGTGTGGCTTTCTCTCTTCTTGTGATACTTGTGGAACAACGTTTGAAACCATCGAAAGATACATACATCATTTGAATTTTTGTATCTAGTTAAGCACACGAGTACAGGATGACATAACATGACAGGATGAGCCAGCCAACACAATGTATAGGTGAGCTACTTGAGCAGATGGAAAGAACAGATCAAAGTTCGAAGAATAATCTGAAAAAAAAAAAAAAAAGCAAGGCTATTTATGCCATAACCCAGAGGGCCAACACATGTGCTCCAAGGTGGTTGTCGATTGCGTTGTAGGCAGCATAGAGGAATTGTTTCAGGAAATGGGTGCGCAGATTGACACCACTTTGGTAAAATCAGATCAGGTTCGGAAGTTGCATTATGAGGAACCCCTGATTTTTTGTAACGTGCCTTAAGTGCAAAATGCGTTGGGGTTCTTTATCTCATTAAACTTTCATTTAGATAATTTTTCTACACGTCATGTGAAGATGACTACGAATTATCTATTTTGCTAAAGTCAAAAAGTGACTTGTCAACTTAGTTCCGTTATATGTACATTCAGTGCAAGGTGTTCTGCAGTTTAGTAATACTCATATTTCATACATGCCTTTTCTCTGCATGATCCTTCGGAGATATTTTGCTCCACTGGAGAAGAGACTTGTGAACTCGATTTTGACTTTCAGTGCAAAGTGTATTGCATCTTGAACTTTTAATATTACTCCTATTTAATATGTTACAATTCATTCTTTGAATGGTCTTTCCATGTGTCATATGAAGATGATAAAGAATTTTATAGTATATTTTTCGAGTATTTTGCGTAGAATACTATGTAGTATGAACCGTTGATAATAAAGTAACGCTGTGTTTGCAAAGAAAAGCTTCATATTTTCGTTTAGCATTTCCTGCGTTTTATTGGGCAAGGTGTCCTTGAGAACGTGTCACAACCTTTTAGTTAATGAAATACTTTACATAGCGGCATGCAGTGAACGATATTTAGTTCCGTGAGGTTTTTGGAAACTCGTGACATGCGTTTAATTTGTTTTCAGTGGTTCCATTCTTACTCGTTTTTTTTGTTTTTTTTGCAACTGAGCTCCACAATTTTTTTTTAGTATTGTGATTTTTTTTATTTTTCCAAAAAGATGCGCGTGTCGAGCTTACTCTGCTTCAGGTACAGGCAAATCGGCATCCGCGAGCGCATAGTTATGATTACCCAATACTGTTAGGACACATTTCTCTGTGGTGTGCTTCTTTTATTAGGAGTTCGTGCAATGTTCTGAGGGACGCCTCACCCCGCCTTCCTGTGTAGATCGCTTCACTGAATAACTTAAGATAAAGGTTACAAACCTAGCAACGCAGTGTGTGGGTATAGGTTATACTTTAACCTCTGGGTAAGAGTTACATGGGCAGCAACGTGGAAAGTGACTACAGGTTATGCTTTAACCTGTGTACAAGGGTTATTCAGAGTATACACTCTAAAGTCCGTAACCCATAAATAGAAGTAAAAAACTTGCAAACTTTTTACCTCTATTTCTAGAGGTAACTATGTTACCTATACTCTGAATAACCCTTGTACACAGGTTAAAGCATAACCTGTAGTCACTTTCCACGTTGCTGCCCATGTAACTCTTACACAGAGGTTAAAGTATAACCTATACCCACCCACTGCGTTGCTAGGTTTGTAACCTTTATCTTAAAGTTATTCAGTGAAGCCTTTTGGAAAAATAAAAAAATCACAATACTAAAAAAAAATTGTGGAGCTCAGTTGCAAAAAAAAAAAAAAACGGGTAAGAATGGAACTACTGAAAGCAAATTAAACGCATGTCACGAGTTTCCAAAAACCTCACGGAACTAAATATCGTTCACTGCATGCCGCTATGTAAAGTATTTCATTAACTAAAAGGTTGTGACACGTTCTCAAGGACACCTTGCCCAATAAACCGCAGGAAATGCTAAACGAAAATACGAAGCTTTTCTTTCCAACACAGCGTTACTTTATTATCAACGGTTCATACTACATAGTATTCTACGCAAAATACTCGAAAAATATACTGTAAAATTGTTTATCATCTTCATATGACACATGGAAAGACCATTCAAAGAATGAATTGTAACATATTAAATAGGAGTAATATTAAAAGTTCAAGATGCAATACACTTTGCACTGAAAGTCAAAATCGAGTTCACAAGTCTCTTCTTCAGTGGAGCAAAATATCTCCGAAGGATCATGCAGAGAAAAGGCATATATGAAATATGAGTATTACTAAACTGCAGAACACCTTGCACTGAATGTACATATAACGGAACTGAGTTGACAAGTCACTTTTTGACTTTAGCAAAATAGATAATTCGTAGTCATCTTCACATGACGAATAGAAAAATTATCTAAATGAAAGTTTAATGAGATAAAGAACCCCAACGCATTTTGCACTTAAGGCACGTTACAAAAAATCAGAGGTTCCTCATAATGCAACTTCCGAACCTGATCTGATTTTACCAAAGTGGTGTCAATCTGCGCACCCATTTCCTGAAACAATTCCTCTATGCTGCTTACAACGCAATCGACAACCACCTTGGAGCACATGTGGTGGCCCTCTGGGTTATGGCATAAATAGCGTTTTTTTTTTTTTTTCAGATTATTCTTTGAACTTTGATATGTTCTTTCCATCTGCTCAAGTAGCTCTCCTATACATTGTGTTGGCTGGCTCATCCTGTCATATTATGTCAACCTGTACTCGTGTGCTTAACTAAATACAAAAATTCAAATGATGTATGTATCTTTAGATGGTTTCAAACATTGTTCCACAAGTATCACAAGAAGTGAGAAAGCCACATGCAACACACTGAACAACGTGGTCACAAAAGCACTGGAAATACCTAGTCGACAATCTACAATGTTGGCAAATATAGGTTCGTACATGGCTGGCTGGCTGGGTTTGCGACGAATCCCGAGCTTGCGGAGAGTTGTGGGAAGGACCTGTTTGCTGCTATCTCTCTGAGCCTCTGCAGAGTTATAGACTTGGATTGGGCTGCCACTGTATTTCTGCTGGACTGTTCGTATGTACTTCTGTGGCACAAGATACCTAAATATAAACCGCAACGTCAAAAGGGGGCGCGCTGATTATTTCATTTTTACACGTATCCCCACAGTTTACGAGTGCAGGAACCCACATTACCCACACTATTCACTTACCCTCTGCCACAATACTGCCAGGTAACTCATGGCTGTGTCCATCAAATTTGGAACCAGTGGAGCTGCGCTATGGGTTACCTGCGAAGAACAATCTTTTTTTACTGCAATATTCTGCACAAATTGCAAGGCCATAATATATCGGGTGCTTTTAGTCCTATACCACTTTCTGTGCTATTGCGCCGAATGCAATTGTAACGTTAAAAATGCTTTGCTCATGACGTCTCAAGTTCAAAACAACCTGCGAAGAGCCAAATGATAACGGTTACACAAGTCTGACGTGGAAACGCGCAGCTTGCTCATCCTCCTTTTCGGGATTCTATCATGTAGTCACAGGCAACCAAGTGATGATAACCGACATTTCAGTGCAATGACCGAAGAAAAAGACCATAAGCGACCGTTAAAATAACTGGTTAGGAATCGACTTAAACAATAGTGAAGGAAAAGAACGAATGTCTAATTCAGGACGAGGAAGAAGCAGTCGCAATTATGATGCGTCTTTGGGATCACTAAAAGCGAATGCATCAAGAAGTTTCACGCAACGCAATCACTTGCTCAACGCATGCATAAAGCGCCTCGTGTTACTAACCACCTGTTTCACTCAGTGCTGCATGCTTGGCTCGTGCATGGTGACAATAACAGCATGCTACTTCCAGTGCATGTCCATTTTCATCCATTTCTCCAATAAATGCATCACGATCACAGCCGGCGTCCGTGCAACGTCCCTGTGTGAAACCTCGAATGTCAGTGTGCGTCCGTCACATCATATATCCACCTGCGAGCTTCGCCCATGCAACATTGCACTAACATGAGAGTGAACTACGCAGGAATGTAATAGCAAATGCAGAAGGTTACTTACTATGTGACTTTGGATTCCGTTGTTTCCAATGCAACGGATGTCGAAGAGGCGAGGTACCACACAGCAAGCGAAACGCTCCTCCCGCTTTTTCCTGATACACGCTGTTGCCAACTGCCACTTGACGTGCAACCTCCACCTGCCGACTTTCGCGAAACTGCGGACCACTTCGCTTTTATAAGTAACGCTGGTAACTTCTCCAAAAGCGTAACGCCGTCCTTAGTAACCCCACTGTTTCTCTCGCAATGTAACCTGTAAGAGGGCAGCGCACGTCCGCATGTAACCTTTGAATGGGCTGTAACCTTTACATCGAGCACAAATAACTTGTATTTCACAAGTTAGGTGCGTATCAGAGTAACGTTAGAGGGAACTAGATTAAGAGTGTAGGTAAAGTAGTTACCTCTAGAAATAGAGGTAAAAAGTTTGCAAGTTTTTTACTTCTATTTATGGGTTACGGACTTTAGAGTGTATATGATGGCTAACCTTCCCTTTACCCCTTATCAAACAAACAAAACCATAGTGGCCTACGCAGATCTCACTATGGTAGTTCAAGGCGAAAAGGAAGTTGAGAAAGCTCTGGAAGTAATGGAGGGATATGGGACAGTGAGCGGGGAGAAAATAAATAGAGACAAATCAAAATTGGTATATTTAGGTGGGGAGAAGCCGAGGAAAGCTCTGGGTCTGAGCATTGCAGAAGAGACCAAAATCCTCGGAGTCAGGTTTAATAAGGACGGGGTTTCACACAACAATTGGATGCAGTTAGAAAGCTATTTGGAAACATTGAAGGAAGACTATGTTGAACCGGGAACCCCACTTACAGCTCAAGCGCAGATTGTCAAAAGAATTATGATACCGAAATGTGCGTACCTGTTTTCTGTCGCTTACCCTTCTCCTGAAACCTGCCGTGGAATTGAGAAACTCTACTTTCAGTTTATATGGGATGGGAAAACGCAATGGGTAGCGCAAGAGAAAGTGAAGCTGCCTATTGAAGTTGGCGGCCTACAGATTGCTGATCTGAAACAATTGTCATAAGTACATGCTTTACATGTGCATATATTCATAGGATGTTGGATGGCAAGGATATCGGACAGCAGGTAGCAAAATTTTGGCAGGGAATAAACATAAGACATTTTCGCCAACACGGGATAGATCACAGGAGTCCAATGTCGGAATGGCAGCCAGCAATTTATGAAGCAGGGAAGCACGCATTGCTGCAATTGAAAAGGTTAGACAAGAGCAAAGACTACAGCGGAGATCAGTTGCAGAATAGAGATCTGATGGCGAAAGAAATAGAGAAATATTCATCTACAATAACAGCGGAAGGTTGAAAAAAAATACATAGTTACTGGTTAGAAGGCAAAAGAAAATCATTCCTGTGGAAAGTGGCGCATGAGGTCATACCTGTGTGGGACAAGTTTTATCTGTGGGGGAAAGGCCGCAGAAGGGACTGCGAGCTTTGCTGTCAAATAGAAACGGTGAGAAACGCCGTCTTCGCGTGTAAGATATACCGGCGTACCTGTGGCCCTGTTTTAAGAAATATTTTGGATTAAGTAACTTAACATTGGAAGAAGCTGTGGGAATACATGTTGGGAAAGTAACCAAAAGACAACAGAAATTTTACATGTTAGTAGCAGTCCAAATCGCATATCAAGCTTGGGTAAACAGGTGTAGAGTGGTGCATGGTGGTGACTGCTGGGGTAAAGAACGAATGAGAAATACAATCAATTACTACATATGAACTTGGCTTGGGAGGGAGCGGCTAAGGTTAGGAGCAAAAAACTTCGCGAAACAGTGGCGGTGTAAAGGGTTCAGGGTAGTGGAGGGTATTGTTAAATTTAAATTGTCAGATTAGTTAAATGAATTTAGAATACACTAATGCCGCAACACAAGGAGGAGATCTATCGGAAATTTGTGGTAGTTAATTGTAAAGCACAGGAGTGTTGGCGCTCTTCTGAAGCACACGATACAGCGTTACACTCAAGTGCAAAAGCAATGGGGTAGAGTTTTAGAACTGGCCTCAGTTATTGACTTGGTTGGGGAAAATAAAGCAAATCAGTAAATTAAGGATATAGGGAGTGGTAGGCTAAAACGATAAGGAAGATGGGCTCACTAATTTTGTGACTCATCTAACCAGTCAATAATAAAAGGTTAAATAACAGCTTGCTATTCATCTCCGATTCCCCTCAGGTCCGTCGTGACCTTAAACACTCAGGTCCGTCGAGGCCTAAAACCCTTAGGCCCGTCATGGCATAAAACATTCAGGTCCAGAAGTAATGAATGCGGAGTTAATGAATACGGAATTAGTTTCGTTGGGGTGCACGTCTCTGAGAGATGTCCAAGGCACCTCAACCTGGGTAATCGCTCCACTCATTAGCATTTTACACTTCTGCATGTAGGCCCGTCCGCACCCTTAGTGACGGATGGATGTGTTAATGGCTTACCAGAATGTGTACGAAGCAGGACGCGGGCTAGTTCTCTAGTGGATTCCGGCCCATTCAGATATCATGGGGAATGGACATGGTGACAGCACCGCACAAGCAGCTCTCTCATCTAGGAGATGAACGAGTATTGCAAAGCTGAGGGTAGATCGTCGTTCTGTTCTCCGACATCTAGGGGCACCTCTGGCTTCCCGCCAATGGGCAACTGACTTTCTCTCGCCATCTAGGTTTGCAAGAGCCTATCCAACGCTCGCTTTCCGGATGTCACGAAGCACCTCTTGTCGAGACGCTGCATCAATTCATCGAATGCGACTGAACGTGGCTTTTACAGCTGAGTGGCGTTACCGCTTTCGACAAGTTGACTCTTCTAGATGCCGTCACTGCGGTGATCTGCACATTCTCCTTCATTGGCCACACTACCAACCGTTCAGATCCACACTTTTAATGTCTCTGGTCTCTAAATCAGCTGGACTCTCGTCTTCTCACTACGTTCATTGCCCTTAGTCCATGGCCCAATCCAGCTCACCAGTGTTCTGCCCAGGCGACTTATATTATTCCTTTCAGCACATTACGGCAAGAGATGGATATAGTATCGCCCCTGGCGATGAAACTCCCCGCTCGTCATCATTCAACTGCCGTTGTTGATGTGGTTACCTTCGACCTCCTATCCGAAGAACGCCGACTCTTCATCGCCTCTCAACTGCGTACCCGGTTGCAGTGCGACGTTTCCTGTTCTTCAACTGGTGCTTTAAGTAGGCGCGGAGCGCGTGTGTTTCAGACATAACTCACTTAACGCGCCACAAGCGCCACTCGCGCACCTGGGAGTGTGAGACTCCGAGCCGCTTTTCACGCTTCCGTTTCATTTGTGTGCATGGAAGCAGACGACAAGTACCCGGGTGCTTGAGATTTTCCGTGAGATTTTCCGTAACTTCCTGTTGAGCGGCGGCAGGACTGCCTCCGAAGCATGGGCTCGGAAGCAAAATACAGACTTACTATGTTATCCGATGCTCCCGTTTCGAGAAACTATTTTTATAACTGTTATCATGCTTTTCTATTAGTGGACAATCTCCACACGGATATCGGCTGTTATTCGCACGCCATGCAGCCATCTTCGTAGTAAACAGCTCCTATTACGTCATTTACAAACTCCCATCTTTTCCATTTTATGATCCGCTACAAGGAGTCTTCAAAACCGCAGCCGTCTCTTCCAACGTTACTATAGGTTCAAACTATACCAACGTGTCCTCCGTCTGTGCACTGCATGAGCAGGCTACGGGAAGCGGCATCAGCGAGCGAGTATGCAGTGTAGCCCGCCTCTCGCTGTTTAGTGGCGGCTCCGGTTATCTGATATCCCCGATTTGAGTGTGCCAAAACAGAGGGGACTACTTAACGCACCCAAATGCGTTCTCGACAGAATTCTTCGCTGAATTCGCTGAAATTCTTCTGTCGAGCTTCACGTCGTTAGGCCGACCCTCGGACGAAGGTTTTGGCTTCGAATAAGCAATCGTATTTTTTTCCATTTCCGACATTACTCTGGAAACTAGGGAAGATTAAGTTTCTGGAGTCGAGCACGCGGACTACGGTAGAGTCACTGTACCGGGGGAAGAGCACCGCAACCGCTCCGCGTCGTCTGCTCCGGCAGCCATATTGCTTCCAAGCCGCCGCGGATCGCTTGTTAGGATAACTGTAGTCAGTGTTACATCGCGTTGATTTCGCGGCAGTGCACCAAAAATTTTGTGACTTTCTGTGGTGGGACTCGGCTAATACTTAATGAAACAGAGCACGAGCGTCACTACAGTATAGTTTGTTGTACTCTGTAGCTAACAGACGAATTATGTTGGCGCGTGTTCGCCTCTGAAAGGCATCGTCGAGTCTCGTTTGCGCTCTAAAGATGAGTTTTTTTCTTTTAGTTCACTTGTTTTGTGGACATAAAACTATAGTGCTCGTGTGTGCAGCTTCAGGTTGACATAAATAACCTCCACCAGTTTTATTCTCATCTCTTCGCAATTAAATTTCTATTTCACACGTTCAATGGCTATGTGAATGCCAACGTTTTTTCACTGCGCATGTAAAGTGCTGTGGGTTGTTCTTCCAATCCCCCGCTCCAACGCAAGCAGTTGATCTTCCATGAGGAGTAGACCGTGAGCTTCAAGTCACTACATTCCGTCTCAGCCTTTGCTCGTTTCTTTTAAGACTGCGACCTCGTCGAAG